>NC_141918.1:34959469-35262500 GCF_057802395.1 Ceratotherium simum simum | reverse complement strand
AATCTGTTTAACTTTAGTTATTCCAGCATTCTGTAAACCTATCTGAATACCAAATTCCCTACTACATCAAATATCATCTTGTAGGAGTGGAGTTCTACAGAAGATGTTTTAGAAAATGTTGACCTAGTGGGACATGTGTGGAGTCCTCAGGCAGGACCAGGTTTCACCCTGGAACTGCCCCTTTTCTTGTTGTATGACCTGAGTGGACTTTTAAGCTTCACTGACTCCCCTTTTGGTTTCTCTATAACACTGTCAGTTGCTGTGGCAGACAGATCTTAGGGTGACTTTGATGATCCCTGCCCTTGTATGATCCCCTCCCCTTGAGTGCGACTTGCTTCTGACCGACAGAATGTGACAAAAGTGATGGGTTGTCACTCTTGTGATTGTGTTTCAATACATGAGACTCCGTCATAGCTGACTGGAAAGAGAGACTCTCTAGCTGATCTTGAAGGAGCAAGCTGCTACAATGTGAACAGAATGGAGAGGCACTGTGGGCAGCTTAAAGCACCCGAGGGCCTCAGTGACACAGCAGCATTCTGCCAACAACCACGTGAGCTTGGAAGAGGACCCTGAGCTTCAGAAAGGAACACGGCCCATCTGACACCTTAATTATGAGACCCTGAGCGGAGAACCCAGCTAAGCCATACCCAAACTCCTGACCCATGGACACTGAGATATAATAAATGTTTGTTGTTTTGAGCTGCTAAGTTGTGGTAATTTGTTATAGTAGCAATAGAAAACTAATACAGTTGCCTACCCAAAATCCATTCCAATTCTTTTTTCATTACCAACAATCTCTAAATTTCATCCAGAATGTCAAGCTGCCCGGAAAAATACTTTATTTTCCTAAAATCTTTTTGCACAAAATGGGACAAGATGACAAATTTCTAATCAATGAGTTTGAAGTGGAAGTCTATGAGGATTCTCTAGGGCTCTCCTCTTCCCCATTTTTCCCTCTATGGACCTGATGTAGGGAGCTGTAGCAGCCATCCTGGGGCCAAGAGACTCATAGAGATGACAGCCTTGGCCTTGTTGAGCCACTTAATCAATACCAGCATCCACCTGCCTCCATATACCTTATTATGTGAGAAAAATAACCCTTATTATTATTTTTTTAAATTACAGGTTTTTTTTTTTTTAACAAAGGTTTATTTATTTTATTTATTTATTTTTTATTTTTTTCCCCCAAAGCCACAGTAGATAGTTGTATGTCATAGTTGCACATCCTTCTAGTTGCTGTGGGACTCGGACTCAGCATGGCTGGAGAAGCGGTGCGTCGGTGCGCGCCTGGGATCCAAACCTGAGCCGCCAATAGCAGTGTATGCGCACTTAACTGCTAAGCCATAGGGCCGGCCCCTAACCCCTATTTTTTTAGGCTACAGTTTGTTGGGTTTTCTGTTATGAGCAGATGAACACATTCTTTAATGGTTAATGCAAATGATTATTGTGAAAATTGAATGAGAAAACATAGATAAAGCATCTATTCCAGCACCTGCCAACGTTGCCCATGCTCTCTCTCACACGAGTGTGTACTTGCATTTGCTCTCTTGCTTGTCTGCTTTTTCATCATCTTTCAGCCCTCTCTCTCTTTCTTGCCTATTTCCGTTCATTCATTCATTCATGCAACAAATATTTACTGAACACATGCTAATTCCCAGTGCTGTGGTAGGTACTGAGGATACAAATATAAGTAAAACACATGTGCCTCCATCTTAACATTTCAATCCTTGCCTCATTAGAAAGAGAAGAGTTTAATGACTGATTGATTACATTTTAGTGTGATTGAGTTCCATTTGTGATCTCAATATATATTTGAATTAATGATTCTCTTTTTTTTTGGCGAGGAAGATTGTCCCTGAGCTAACATCTGAACCAGTCTTCCTCTATTCTGTATGTGGGACGCTGCCACAGCATGACTTGATGAGTGGTATGTAGGTCCGTATCCAGGATCCAAACCCGTGAACTCCAGGCCACCAAAGCGGAGGACTCAAACTTAACTGCTACACCACCAGGCCAGCCCCTGAATTAATTATTCTTAATCCCACTTGCTATAAATGCCTTTATTCCAAGATAAAGGAATTCCAGGCGTTAGCAAGTAGATGATGAAGATTTTTGGTGTGGGGTTAGGGGGTGCTTGTGAAAGCAATTGACTGACCATGGATAAAGGAAGCTATGATCTTTGTTATCAATAATTTCTGGAGTCTGACACATGTTTTCTGACAGTACCTTCCTACCCTCCACCTACTTGGCCACACGTCATTCTCTCTCCTCTCTGTTAGGGATACTCCCCACCCGCCCCTTTCTGCCTCTCATTGGCCTCAAAATTCTCAGAAACATAACCATGATTTCAAGTAAATTTTATTTTCTTAATTTTATAATACCATTCTTGAACTATGAACTTCTTCTCTGGGAATGCCACTGTTACAGTCTCTATCTTATTTCTACTTTTGATAATAATGATTCAAACCAGTAAGTGTAGCAATGGAATTCATTCTCTTTATTAAGAAGATATTTCTTTGCCCTTAACTATTCAATATTTATTCTGTTTTTATTTACTTTACTGCCATTTATGTGTTGGTTTGACCTATCTCAGACAACAAACCAATTGAAGACAGAGAGAGTTGGATGCAATTCATATCATGTTATGTTCTGGAAGTCAATGAATGGTGATAATGGTGGTGATGGACTCTCTCTGAGGCTCTTGAGAACTGGACCTAAGAACACTTAGAGTCTAACTAAAATATACCTAATTCTTCTTTCAAATACCATCTACAGAAAGAAACAGAAGCAAACCCAAAATGACATAAAATATGTTGAAGACTACTTTTAGTTTGTTTCAGGTGGACTTAAGATAATTAACATTTGAATGGCCCTACCCTGATTATCCTAAGAACCAATAAGAAAGAGTGACTGAGGCACATCATCTGTCTACCATGAGACCAGGGCTAGGAGAAGAATGTGCAGGAGACCTGATATTCTGTGTTTGGATTTTAGAGGAATCAGTGCCAACCACCCCTTTTCCCATGCTTAAGTTCAGAATCTATTAAGAGAGATACACAACCACAAAAGTCAGGCAGTTGGAGAGCCAAATATTATCCTTATCACCTCAGCTGCTGTGGGACCTGAGGCTTGGTCTGTCAGGGAGGTGGGCCTGCAAATACTTCAGCTCTGGCCAGCTGCAGGCCCTCGCTCATAGGTGCCCACCCAGGGAACACTGACAGCATAGAGGAGCAGGGCAGGCTGGCAGATTTTGAAGCAAGAGCATTCTCAGTTCCTTCTCTTAAACTCACCAACAGAACACTCACTCTTCCTCCGAAGGCAGGAGGCTGAACAGGGCCGAGACTAGGGTGGAGCAAATCAGGCAGGGCTGTGTTCATGGTGGGTCAGATTTTGTCATTATGTAAAATTTTGATATTTTGTTCATCATAGGCTTTTTTTTTTGCATTCATTTTGAGTTTTAAAAATATTGCATTAAATTTTTATTTTTCTTGATTATTGAGTTTTGGTACCTCCCTAAATTTTGTTCCTGAGGTGTACATCAGCCTCACCCTAGTCCCAGCCTTGCAAGAAGCTCAAAGGGTAAGATTAGTGGAAGCCTTTCCAGATGGAAATATCAGGAGCAGGAGATATATTCCTACCTGGCTGGATGTTTAGTAGCTTAATCAACCACACCCTACTGTGATTGTGCTAACATACTCAAGTAGTCTGGGAAACTTTTCTTTCTTTAGTCAAAATGTTGGATCTCTGTCGTTAAAAAGGGAAAAACAAAAAAGATTTTTTTGGTTCTGATGGTCCTCAGAACCAAGTTGTTCTTTAAAACAACTACTTGCTATGGCTTGCTTTTTCCTTCATTAAGATTCAGAAAATATCTGAATATATATAAAAACATTATGAAATATGTAAACATAGATTTGGATTTGTGGAATTTAACACATGAATGTATCCAACTAAGTCTTGAGGCTATGTCCATCAGAAGGACGGCCTGTTCTTTGACAAGTGTGTGCCTGCCTTTGGAATTCAAAACACATTCCAGGAAAATCATATCCTAACTGGTTTGGTTGTTTACTCTGAAGAGGGCATTTTTGCACCTCATTTTTCAACTTTTTGTTTACATTGAAGCAAAACATTCTCACAGAGGAAGAGACTAGATACTCTTTCTCAATGGAGGAAGCCTTCTCTTTTCGGAGTCAGGAACTTCATGTCTGCAAAGTTAATTATAGTGAGATTGTTGACCAGTCCTTCAGGCTCCATGTCTGTGTCTCTGACCTTTGCCAAGGGCACAGTGCCACCAGACATACCACAAGATATGCAGAGGGTGGAGTCTAACTTGAATAGCCTTGTTAACTCGTTTTCTGATGCTGATACAAAAATTCTCAGCATAAATCATTTTGGTGCCTTTGAGAGAGCTCAATTCAAAAGGTGGACTAGACTAGTATCAAAATCCTTACTCAGTTAACTGTGATATCTTACATTTTCCCGGCCAGGCCAGTAATGGAAAGCCTTTCACATTTAGACAGGTTCTAAGCAAGCCATTGGATCAAGTGCATCAATTTTGTAATTTCGTAAGCTTTGACAAGTCAAAAACATTATTTCCGACCTATAGCTTACCTTTAAGCAAGATCTAATATCATGGCGATTGGACAAAATTCAGTCAATTCCAAAAGCTTAACAATTCAAATGAATTGTTCTGAGTCTATAGCTTAGTTCTGGATGGCTTTCCGCTGAGTAACTAGACTCGTGCTGTTCATTTTGGGAGCCGCTAGCCACATGTGGCTACTGAGTGCTTGAAATGTGGCTCATCTGAACTGAGATGTACTTAAGTATAAAATACAAGATTTTAAAGACTTTAGTTGAAATGATAATATTTTGGATATAAAGGGTTAAATAAAAATATATTATCAAAATTTATTTCACCTGTTTCTTTTTACATTATCAAATAATGCTACTACAAAATTAAAAATTACATATGTAGCTCACATTCTATTTCTATTGGACAGTGCTGGTCTAGATGCTTTGGAAGTAAACATCATGGAGAGAGAATCTGATAGACTTTATGCATTTATACTTCCTTTGAAATACTCCAGAAGCAGCACTAATTTACACAACACCCCTGTGAGGAGGTTGGGAAATGCCTCTTACTAACATTTCAAGGAAAATAACTTCAAAGGATGTTGTCATCATAACTGATTCATAAGTCAGAGAAAACTTTGAGTTCACGCTTCAGAGAGTAAAGCATTCAGGGTCAGCTGCTTCCCTTATTACTAACTCCTCCTCAGGTCCAGTTTGAAACCAGAAAAATCTTGGGTGAGGGTGAGGAATGGTGTGGATTTGGGGAGTTGGGTGTAGGTAGTAATTTTCACAGAACACCTGGCAGAGAGTAGGACTTTAACAAATGTTTGTTAAATCGAGAAAAGGGAACTCGTGAATTTAGGTTAGAAGCCTCATATTGCCAAATTACAACCGGCAGTATGGAGGGCCATGGCGCAATATGACAATTCAATGCCTTATTGCAGTGACTATAGTTCCCGTTCCACCGTGTCATGACTAGGCTAGGTCCAGAGGCAGCTACAGAGTATGTGATCACTGAGCAAATGCCGGGCATGGGGAGTCTGGGAAACAGTAGAGGGATGTAGAGTTATGAGAGACTATAAGAAGTGAGAGGTTAGAGGTCCAAATACATCAGGAAAGCATTAAAAATGCATGCTGTGACAAGAATTTAAAAGTCTCAGGAAGTCAAGATTCAAGCAGATGAGCTCCCGGTTAGCGGAAGAGCCGCTCCCAAAGGTCAGTGTACAATATCTTAAACCCTGAAAGAAGAGTAGGTAATGGTGCCATGGGTTAAACCCTGTGAAGCAAAGCTTGGCTCAGCCAGGTGCCTCTGATCCGCTTCCTGCCTGAGCAGTGACTAGTTCCGGGTCATAGGTAGGTCAGAATGTCCTGGTGCCAATAGGAGCTGACTTTATTGGTTGCAGATGGGATGGGATAATAGCTGAACTTAGGTTCTGACAAACTTTCTGTGGGTTTGGAGTGTTGCCATCTAAAATGTGAGCCAAGCTTCTTTAGTTTCTCAGTTGTGGTTCTGGATTCGAGGAAAAGGTCCAGAAATGTGGAGCTTTGATACTCTCATGGCTCTTCTTACCATTAATTAAGGGAGCAAAATTCTACTTTTCCAACATTACCACAGATACTAGGCACAGCTACTAGGTGATCTAGATGTGTGGTTAAACCCTCCTCTTTTCTTTATGCTCGTTGCCTACTTGGAGGAACAGAAACAAAATAAAATGTTTGGCATATAGGAAGTTATCATATTTAAGGACTACCTGCTTTCACTATAATCTCTCAAATAAGCTTAATTGAAATGATCTTGTCTCAAAATGACTGTAGGGTATCAAACTTGAAAGCTGCTCTTTTTAACCTTGATATTGTAATGTATAGATTATGCCCAGCACAGTAAATGCCTTTATGGACTTGATCCTGTGATCCTAATCTGGATTGAAATAATGGCTTTGGTGCTTTACTGATTTTGACTAAATGGCAAAATTAACAGTTTAAGCAGCAGTTGCCTAAAAGATGTGATCACTCTGTTGCTCTGTGGGACCACATGGGGTCTTTGTGCTATTATTATTGGTTCGAAATCAACTTGGTGACCCACATATAATCTAACAGCTGCTCTGGGACCATCATTTATGATTTAGTGATGGAGTCCAAATTATAAGTACAACTTTTTGTTTCCTCCCATAACACATTCTTCCTCAGTAACTTTTGGACAGATTTGGTCTCTCTTAAAAGATGAGCTTGTCTTTATCCTATTACTAGAAATGTGACGAATCATAAAAATAGACACAGCTCTCAGATTTGACAATTTCACACTTTTCCTCAGCACTGGATTTACTTAGAAAATGGACATCTTCAAATTCTTGGTTGTGGAATATCTGAACAGGCACAAATACTTCTACAACCCATAATTGCCAGTTTGGACCATAAAAAAAAAAGCATAACTTTCTGTGGATTAAAGACTTAGATTTCAAGCATCGACTCCTCCCAGCCCCCACTACCAAATCTAGCAGTCTTATAAATACAACATAAATTCACATGCACTGCAATTATTGTGGTCAATTATGCTAAACCAAGCACATAGTTTTTCCTCAAACATTTTCATAAGCAAGGGAAAAATTGCCTTCACGACTCATTTTTGGAGATGGACTAACAAGTTTGGGTCATGTGAGAGCTGACTCACGTTTTTGTTCTTGCTTCCATGTTTAAGATGTGTTCATGTTTAGGGGAATTGAACTAAATTAATTTTCTATTACCTTGATTGGGACCAGAGGAAAATGGACTAAAAAAGTAGGTCAGAGTTTTTAAATCCTGAGGATATCTTTATAATAAGCAGACTTCTTGCTTACTAAGTAGTTTATGACCAAATACCTTCCAATGTAATTATTTTTTTAAAACAGCTTTATGAGAGTATAATTTACATACCATAACATTCACCCATTTTAAGCAAACAATTCAAAGATTTTTAAGAAATTTATAGAGTAATGCAACCTTTACCATATTTCAGTTTTAGAACATTCCATCACCCCTAAATTTCCCTTTTACCCGTTTACAGTTCATCCTGCTTCCACCTCCAGCTCTACATAACCACTGATTTGCATTTTCTCTCTATAAATTTGCTTTTTCTAGACATTTCCTATAAATAAATTATACAGTAATTATGCCTCTTGTGTCTGACTTCTATTTTTGGGGCTTCATCTATGTTGTAGCATGTGTGAGTTGAGCTATCCTTTGATTGCTGAATAATATTCCATTTTATGGATATGCTACATTTTAAAAATCCATTTACCAGTTGATGGACATTTAAATTGTTTCCAATTTTTGGCCATCGTGAACAATGCTGCTACGAACATTCACCTACCTGTCTTTGTATGGACATAGGTTTTCACTTCTCTTGCATTGAATGCTGAGAATTGAACTGCTTTATTGTGTAGGAAGTTTATGTTTAAATTTTTAAGAAACTATCCAACGTATTCCAAAGTAGCTGTGCCATTTTACATTCCCAACAACATATGAGGGTTCCCATTTCTCCATATCCTCACCAATACTTGGTATTGTCTGTCTTTTTGATTATAGCAAATCTAGAGGTGTAGAGTGGCATGCCATTGTGGCTTTGTTTTAAATTGCTTTTTTCTTATTACAAATGATGTTTAACATCTTTTCGTGTGCTTAATCAACCATTTGTATTCCTTCTTTGGTGCCATGACTTAAAATCTTTTGCCCGTTTTTAAATTGGGATGTTTATCTTCTTATTATTAGTTGTAAGTGTTCTTTATATATTCTGGGTACAAGTCCTATATCAAAGACATGATTTGCAAATATTTACTTCCAGTTTGTGGCTTGCCTTTTTATTTTCAAAAATAAAGTACAAATGTTTTTAAATTTTGTTGAGGTAAAAATGTTTGAAATTTTGATGAAGTCCAATTTATCAGTTTATCAGCTTAAAATTATTCACAGGCTCCCCATAAACCATAAGGACGTGGTCCAAAATCCATAACATGATATACAAAGTTCTCTCAGATCTGACTTCTGCTCCTCACTGCACAGCTCAGCTCTTGACCTGATTTTGTTTCTCATCCCATGTCCCAGTCAGAACGCATCACCTGCACTCTCTTAATTGACCATGTCATTTCTGTTCTCTGTTCTTTTGCTCAGGCTGCTTCTTCCACTCAGAACAACCTCCCACCTCCCTTCCCCTCTCTGGCTAAGTTCATCTCTCTGTCTAACTCCTTTGTAACTAACATCTGGAAAATTTCTCCTAATCTTCTCCCCTCCCGGGCTGCGTTGGGTGCACTTCTTAAATGCTCCCTTTGCCTATCTCAATCTTAGCGCACCTCACATTGTTTTGTAATTTTTCATTATATTGTCTATTTTCCTTATCTGAGCATAAAGGTCTTTAGGTAAAGGGCAGTATTTTAGTTTTTCTTTGTATTTCTAGCACTTAACATAATAACAGGTACATTATTGGTACTGAATCAATATTGATTCAGCATGTCCTGTCTTTCAAAAAGTCATCAAGGGCTTGACTTTTAAGAAAGCCAGACCATTTGTGTATTATGGACAATCAGACATAGGCATTTTTCAAACCTACTTGTTCAGAGAAATAAGATTATCAGATGGATTCTGGACCCAGCATCAAACTATTTATTCAGTTTATATTCTGGAAAGACAATGAACTATACGCTTTCCATGCATTTTCTCTAATACTCAAAACATCCCTGCACAACAGAGGTAACAATTGATGTTCCTGTTTTCTGTGTGTGAGGAAGATTAACCCTGAGCTTACATCCATTGCCAGTCCTCCTCTTTTTGCTGAGGAAGAGTGGCCCTGGGTTAACATCCATGCCCATCTTCCTCTACTTTATATGGGATGCCACCACAGCACAGCTTGGTGAGCGGTGCGTCGGTCTACGCCCAGGATCCAAACCTGTGAAGCCGGGGCTGCAGAAGTGGAGCACACAAACTTAACCACTATGCAACTGGACCTGCCCATGATGTTCCTGTTTGATAGGAAAAGCTCAGACTTAGAGCCAGTGACTTGTCTGAGCCCACGTAGCCGTTTGCAATGGGAAAAAGAACATGTCATTTCTAAACTTGGCATGAAAAGAATTCATAGCTTTGAGGAATGCATTTAACAGATGTTCAGTGAGCACATACTATATGCCAGACAATATTCTAGAAGCTATGAATAGAGAAGGGAAAGAAGAGACAAAATTGTCTGCTGTCAGGGAGTTCATAGTCTATGTAGTGATATCATCTCCACTAACACAACAGATGTTACTCTAACCAACATTAAAAAAAATTTTTTTTTGAGCATTCAACTCACTTGAGACAGTGAAGACAGGACAAGATAACAATTTTGATCCATACAGCCATGGGAAAGCTTATTTTATCCTTTAACATTTTCTAGGTTGGTAGTTGGGAAACAGGAACAGATCTTCATGTACGTGTGGCTTTGCAGGCAGCGTAGAGATCGTGACCTGGACCCGGATCTGGAGCTGGAATCACCCACTGTTTGGCCATGATATTTGTCAGAGAGACTAAGCAATCCTCATATGTGTAATGGCGTGCTTAGAGAAGAGTCAGAAGGTGAAGGAAAATTGGAAAGAGGCAAAAAGAAAATAGGAAAACAGAAAATGCAGTGGGGAAGAGAGGGAACAAGGACACAGTCATTGGCAAAAGCACCGTCTGAGGATCCTCTCCCTGCCTCCCAAGGGCAGGGACCTGCCCATCCTGATCACTAATGTATGACTTAGGACCTAGCAGAATGCCTGCCACTCAGTTGGTGTTCACTAAGTGTATTGGAAATATGACTTATTGAAAGAAGTCTATTCATTAATTCAAAAAACATCTGTTGATTGTTCTGATATCCTAGTCATAGTGTGAGGTCTTGGTCCCTGCTCTCAAGGGATACACAAAATATTTGGGGAGAGAAACCTAATCAAATTATTGAAAGGAAAGTATGGTAAATACTATAACAGAGAGATGAACAAAGTGCTATGGAAATTCTAGAAGGAGCTACTTGCTCTATCTCAGGACTTGGGCAAGGTTTCACGGAGAGTGTGGCATTTGAGTTGGAAAGGATATTCAATGCATGGTCTGGAGAGTCTGGCCTGTTCAGGGAATGATGAGAATGTCACAGTGGTTAGAGATAGTACACATGGACAGAAGAGGCTGAGGACACATGTGGGGTTTGCAGGCCAAGCTAGAAGTTTGTATTATGGCCTGGGGCACCTGGGAAGTAGTAAGGGCCCACATTAGTTCACCCTCTGTTCTACCATCAGAGCTATCTTCTTAAAAATGTAAGTTTTATGATGTTAATACTCTTCTTCAAAACCACAAAGCCACTCAACCATCACATAATATTATGAAATATGGGTTTTACATGCTGATGAGGGCTTTGGATAGACACCAACATGAAAGTCCTATTGAGGAAACACTAGTCTATATAGGTCATTGAGCTTCTAAGGTGGCCTCAGCCCGAACTCCTGGTGTAGTACCCTCCCACACTGTATCAGATTAGGTCTGTGTGACCGATAGAACACAGAAGAAGTGGTGGTATGTCACTTCCAAGGCTAGGTCATAAAATACTTTGTGGCATATGTCTTACTCTCTCTCTTGGATTATTTGCTCTAGGGGAAGCCATTCGCCATGTAGTAAGGACACTCAAGTAGCCTATGGCTCTCCCCCACATGGCAAAAAACTGAGGCCTCTTGCCAACAGCCATGTGAATAAACCATCTTGGAGTCAGACTCTCTAAACCCAGTCAAGTCTTCAGATGATGGAAGCCCTGTCTGGCATCTTGACTGCAACCTCATGAGGAACCCTGAATCAGAGGCACCAAATAAGGCACTCACAAATTCCAGACCCCAAAAAATTTTGAGATAATAAGTGTTTGTTGTTTCAATGCACTAAATTTTAGGGTAATTTATTTTGGAGCAATTGATAATACAGTCATTGATCATAGAAAGTCAGAGTTAAAAGAAACTCTAGATTAAATAGGGCAGGCACTGATAGTTGGGTTCAACATTTCCCATGAAGCTTGAAGGGATTTATGGAGTCCTTCTCCACTTCTACTGATCAGAGATGGCACACACGTTGAGACCTCTTTACTATTCCTGATCCCAAGAGATGCAGGGTCTAGTCCAAGCTTGCATGTCTAGTTAATCATAAGAACTCCATTTCCTGACTACAAGTCCAGGGCTTTTGCCACTATATTGTGCTAAAAATGACTGAATTCACCCTCTTTAATTTAAGTGAAATATCCACTCATTTGTTGAAGATCAGTCATTTGGCTTGCTAAGAATTACTCATCTAGAAAGAATATACTATGCTGCTTAAGAAACGGGGGCTGGTTTGAGTTCTAATTGTGGTAGGATGAATAATGGCCCCCAAAGATATCCAAGCCCTAATTCCTGGAATCTATGAATGCTACCTTATATGGCAAAAGGGATTTTGCAGGAGTAATTAAATTAAGAATCTTGAGACAGGGAGATTATCCTGGATTATCCAGGTAGGACCTAAACGTAATCACAGTATCCTCATAAGAGGGAGGCAGAAAGAAATTTGATAAAGAAGAGGAGAAGGTGATATGATGAGCACAGGGAGAGAAAAGATGATGTGATACAGGCCCATGACCAAGGTCCATACTGGAAAAGGTAACGAAACAGATTCTCCCCCAGAGACTCCAGAAGGAACCAACCCTGCCAACCCTTTGATTTTAGCCCATTGAGACTGATTTCAGATTTCTGACCTCCAGAACCATAAAAGAAAAATTTGTGTTGTTTTAAGCCATAAAGTTTGTTATAATTTGTTACAGCTGCCATAGGAAACTAATACACTAAGCTCTAACATGTCCAAATTCTGTTAGTTTGTGCAAGACAATTAATCTTTCTAAGACTGTTTTCTCATCTGGGAGAAATGGGAATAATAAGTGGGAATAACAAAATGCCTATTTCACAGGGTTGTTGTGAGATCAAATAAGATCATTCATGTAAAATTCTCAGCATAAGACTTGGCACATGGAAAGTTCTTTATAAACTTGGCTATTGATTTGGTCTAGACAGAAAGACTACAACATTGTTTTGCCTCCTTTTGAAACCTCAAGTAGAGTACTAAGTAGCTCTTGGAATATAGAAAGGGTTGAATATTTATTAACTATTCTATTATCACCATTGTATCAGGAATCCCAAAGTCTATTTGCTTCATCCTCTCTCATTGTCCTTTCCTCAAGGGTGTTGACTGCAAGATGGGGAAGAGGCAGAAGGAAAATAACCCATGAATGAGAGAACTAAAGAGGACTTTGAGAGGATTTCTTTGCCATTATCTGCTTTTGGAGAAAGCCATACAAAACAGGTGAAAATTTTTCCTATTTATGAAGATCTCCGGAGAGGGAGTGCCCTCACGCTTTCCTTGTAATTTCCCTTGGTACATATGAAGACTGTTCCTGATTTTCAAAGAAGACTGCACTGATGGCTGTCTATTCTTCTTTACAGAAAGAATAAAGGGGCCTACCCAGTGGTGTAGTGGTTAAATTCACATGCTCTGCTTTGGCGGCCCTGGGTTCATGGATTCGGATCCCAGGCACGGACATACGCACCGCTCATCAAGCCATGTTGAGGCAGCTTCCCACTTAGAGCAACTGGAAGGATGTACAACTATGACATACAACTATCTACTGGGGCTTTGGGGAGAAAAAAGGAAAAAAGGAGGAAGATTGGCAAGAGATGGTAGCTCAGGACCAGTTGCCCCCTCCCCAAAAAGAAGAAAGAATAAAAGGAATAGTTTTGTTTTTGAAAGCTGCTTGGTACACAATCCTGCCTAAAAGAGTCTGCTATAAAAGCAGCCATGTGTTAGTTAGCTGGCAGTGTTTCTAGCGCAACTTCAGGACCACTGAAAGTATAGAATAGCATAGCTTTATAAATCTTTTCTTTTCCTTATCCTGGGTTAAATTTCAAAATTTCACTAATTAAAAAAAAATCTTATGATAATTATATTTACTTATATTATTCATTCCTACAACTCAGTTTTCCATAGATGCTTGTTTTCTATTTTCTAATGATTTAGCGTTTGTATTCTGATCACATTTACAGAGATGAAGTGCTCTGTGGTTTCTCTCACGAGCCCCAGTGGGCAGGAACAACATCATAACATTCTCTCGTATAGTGCTTGGTAGAACTTCCTGTGCCTTGTGATTGTTTTATGATAACAGAGACCACACTATAAAATGAAGCCAAAGGAACATTTTTAAAATAGGGTCTGATGCTGTTGAATCTTCGTTGGATGTGTCTCCATTTACAGACTAATGAACTGAGAAATAACTGTTGTATCATCATGGCAAACAACTGACATAGTGAAGACCAGTGATTTTCTAAAGCCGTACAAAATCCTCGTCCTGTTAGTCAGAGATGACTGTGGAAATAAATCTGGCTCATTGACTTCTTATTGGTGTCTAACGCTACACTTAGGTTCACCAAAAGGGCTAAAGATCAAGTTCTCTCATATCTCTGAACATGCCTCAACTCTGGACATTGGTCCCCAGTCACTGAATCCCAGGTTTGCCCATCACCATGGTTAGCAGTACATTCGAGAATGGAGTGCGTTTTTCCTAATTTGGCCTGGATTGATTGGTACTTGAGCTAGAAAGGGGTTGTACCTGGCACAGGAACAAAGTCAGTCTGAAGTCAGCTGAGCAGGAGGTTATTCTCTCTGATATAGATTCTCTACTACCTAAATTGGTAATGGAAGCAGACATCTAATCGAAGTGGCTTTACTTGGGCAACAGGGATTGACAGCTGAGGTAGCGCTCACCTCTACATTAAGGGATTTACTGCCTCACTGGTGCCATCTATTGGTGGCAGTTTAACAGTAATCTTAGTAGGTCTTTTGTGACAGCTTTAAAGTCCCTAAGTATGAGCCATGCAAAAAATTACTTTCCCTCATTTAGGTGATCTCACTGTCCAAGGTGGGTTAGGAATGAACAAAGGCACGTCCAGAAGATGGTGTTCAACCTCTCTCCAGATAAGAGGCTCATGCCAGCCTTTTGTTTTTGTGGAGAATCAAAATTTAATAAATACCCTGAAATCCTGCCAGCTTATTGAACTCAGTTGACAGGTTCTAGGAGAGAAAATGAAACTTTCATTTATCTTCACTTTACATGTGCGTAGATACTATGCGAAATTGCTTCAGCCAAAATCTTACAGATTTTGATGAATTTTATCTGTTTATACAAGATCAACAATGCTTTCCTACTCCCACAGTAAACACTGAATCCTGTTTATAACAGGAGGGCAGTATCTGCGGGTAACATACGCAGAGCGTTCCAGACTCTTTTTTCCCTTTTCTCAGACTGCAGAGGAATGTGCCTTTGCATCGTTTTACCAGCATCCCTAAATCATGATTAATTTAAAGCCCTTTCTCTCCTTGGTTAGGCCTGACACAAGCAACTGCTTTCCTGTCACATTGATTTTTCTGTCCTTGCGGATTCAAAGCCAGGGTTGAGTCCTAACAGGGTGAGTTCTCTGACAAGGAAGTTTTGCAACCTAATTTACAGCTGCAGTCAAGACTGTCAGCGAGTGCCAGAGGGGAACTGTCGCAATCCACTGGTTAAGTATGCATTTAATAGTGTTTATCCGAGAGAGTTTGTGATTTCTTCACCCTCCCCAACAAATACGTTATTTGTAATACCTATCTTCTTGAATGTACGTGTTTAAAAAATATCTCTAACGTGTGTGGGCTAGAATACATTTTGCTTTTCTGTGGGTATATTCATTTAACAAGGGCAGTCTCTGAGGAACCGTCAAAAACTGCCTGCCATCTTTCCAAATCATCTCTTTCTGTGGTGACCATGACTTAATCCTGAAGGAAAACAAGGTAATCTTTTCAAATAAACATTCTCAAAGATGTTTAGAGGGAACCCAATTACTAGTATGCAGAACCCTCCCAGTGATTGAAAACTGTTTTCTGGAGGGAGTACAATTACAGTAAGATGGAGTTTGTAAGCATTTGGTATCTTCAGATGATTAACAATAGTAAGCTAAATTGAAAGCAAAGGGGTGTGTGTGTGTGTGTGTGTGTGTGTGTGTGTTCAAAGTGTCACTCAGGATCTTGTTTCTCAATTCTATTGGTGGAAAATGAGGCACAGAAGGATTAAAATCTTTCAATAGATAAGAGAGTTGGTGAGGAACATCAGCAATACTTGAACCTAAGCCTATTAGACTTCATGGGGCCAACCTGCTTCTGGCGAGAGTAAACAAGGGATGAAGAAATATTTGGTCATTAAGTAAACAGGGAGCATTGAAACAAATGCAATTGGTTGTATGCAACTTCTTAGTGCAGTATTCCTAGTCTCAGGGAACCTGGCATGAAACAGAAAGAGACAATGTAGAGTACGGATGGAATAAACAAAAAATTACTTGGATGATATAATTCATTCAATCAATAAAGACCATATATGCTGGAGTCTATTATATTACTTACAACATTATTTTTGCTGAGAAAGATTCGCCCTGAGCCAAGATCTGTTGCCAATCCTTCTCTTTTTTTTGCTGAGGAAGATTCGCCTTGAGCTAACATCTGTTGCCAATCTTCTTCTATTTTGTATATGAGCCGCCACCACAGCATGGCCACAGACAGAGGAGTGGTATAAGTCTCTGCCCAGGAACTGAACCCCGGGCCGCTGAAGCAGAGCCCACCAAACTTAACCACTAGGCAACTGAGGCTGGCCCATTATTTTGTATTTTTTTTTAATTTTTTTACCTGTTTCTTTCCCTCTTTGGTCTGTGGGCTTCTGAAGGACAAATCTGTTTTCATATTTGGGTCTGAAGTCCCAGGGCTTGTTGCTGATCCTGTCACAAATGGGGACAGGAATGGTTAAGTGAATAAATTTGGTCTTGAGTTTGATATTTTTATCTCTCATTGTTTGTGGGCCCGATATTCTTTGTTCATTTATCATTTGTTGTTTAAGCTGCCTGTGCATTCAAGGCATCTTTTTAATATGCTTCCACCTATACATGACATAAATACACTATTACCTTGTTAAAAAATCCTATAGCAGTGCTGTTCAACAGAAATACAACGTGAACAATATGTGTAATTTTAAATTTTCTAATAGCCCCATTAAAAATTTGAAAAAGATAATATATTTTATTTAACTCAACATATCTAAAACATTGCCACTTCTACATGTAAATATAAAATTATTAATAAGATACCTCATATCCTTTATTTCACACTAAGTTTTAGAAATCTATTGTGTAGGGGCTGGCCTGGTGGCGTAGTGGGTAAGTTCGTGTGCTCCACTTAGGTGGCCCAGGGTTCGCCAGTTCAGATCCTGGGCGTGGACCTACGCACCACTCATCTAGCCATGCTGAGGTGGCGTCCCACATAGAGCAACTAGAAGGATGTACAACTATGATGTACAACTATCTGCTGGAGCTTTGGGGAGAAAAAAGGAAAGAAAGGAAGAAGATTGGCAACAGATGTTAGCTCAGGGCCAATCTTCCACAAAAAGAAGAAAAACATCTGGTGTGTATTTTACACTTAATGGGCATCTCACTTCAAACCAACCTTCAGACTACAATGTAGACTGCCACATTTTGAGTGATCAACGGCCACACCTGGCCACTGTGTTGACCAGCACAGCTCTATGGTTCATATGTAGGTGTAGGGGACATTTCCCCTGCATGGCCCACAACCCCTGCTATTCTGCCCACTCTTGGCCCCTTTAGTTTGGAAAGAATCTCATCAGTGATCTACGTGAAAAACGGGGTGACCAACCATCCTGATTTGTCCCGGGGTCTCCTGGGACACAGGACTTGCAATGCTAAAATCAGGACAGTCCTGAGCACACCAGAGTGGCTGTTCATCCCACATGTAACCCATGCCTGTCCAATCAACATGTTTTATCCTCCTGGCCACAGTGAATGGATCAGACATAGAACACATAGACCTGAGTGCCGATCATGGGATTTTGTGGGAACCACTGGGAAAAAGAACCTCACTTTCTACTGTGGTAGTTTTCTAGAGCTTCAGCTAACCTTCTTACATCATGAGAGGAGAGCCTGGTTGACTGTAATTCTTACTTTGGAGAAAACCAGAGGTAGAGAGAAATTGAGTCTTGGTGACTTTTTTTTTCTTTTGAGTTCCTGGATTCAGCCTTGCTTGAACCTGCCCTACCCTTGGACTTTTCAATAAGCCAAGAAATTCTTTACTCCTACCTCCATTTTTTTTTTCTTATTTGTTTAAACCATTCAGTTTGGATTTCCATCACTTGAAACTAGGACAGTGCTAACCAATATAACAGGTTAAAAAAAGTTGGGGGAGGAATGCAATCAATCTAGCTGGAATTCTTTAGGTTCATAAGAAACATAATCACAGGTTATCTGTTTTTTCTTTTATATAGCCTCCTTGAGCTACTGTGATGCGTGTGTGTGTGTATGAGCATATATGAGTGCTTGTGTGTGTATGAGTGAGTGTGTATGTGTTCTCTCTTATGCTGCCCAGGAACAGTGGATACCTTTGTGGCAAAAGGGGTTGAAGGCAGTAAATAGCTGCATGCTGGCAATAACCTAAGAGTTAGTGGGGATTTTTAAAAGTAGGAAGTAATGGAGATCTGCTGTATTTTTCTTCTCCTTTCTCTTCCTCTCTTGCTCTCAGACCGTTGTGCTTTGCTTGTTTTGTGGGTATTTTGCTCCATTGTAATGACTCTCATGATGGATCATAAGCCTCATTCTAGGTATTGGAACAATCTAAAGTTCATGAGATTTCCAACCTGTGGGCTAGGGACCCTTGGGAGGTTGTAGAATTGCAAAGGAAGGTATCTGAAAATCCATCCATCAATTTATCTCTTCTTAATCAATGGGTACTAAAAGTGCAATCATTAGCATGTGGAAGGATTATAACACTTTTTGACAGTTCCGGGAGAAAAGTGAGTAAGCATTCAATAGATGTTATTGAGCTACTAATATGTAACTTAACAAGGTTAATTTAAGCACCCTATGTGAAGCACTTAACATATGTTACAGCATAATATTTAGACTTCAGAGCAATCCTACAAGGCTGGCAGTATTATCCTTGTTGTTTTGAAACAGAAAAATAAAACTATACATATAATTTTCTTTATTCACTATTCATTTAACAGGTTTCTTTTTTAAACTATTATGTTCTCAATGAATTTAGCATCCAGTGGAGAAAATTGGCTTACAAACATCAGGCTATTATACCATGTGTGAGTATATAAAGAAGTAAGAAATACCGCTGGATAGGAGAGGAAGAAAACCTGAGAGCAGAGGTAGAGTGGGCCTGGGGCACAGGGGCCATCAGAGAAGCTCCCGGGAAGCATGATGCCTGATACATTACAGTTATTTTGCTCTGTTGCAAATTTTTTACAGTTTTCAGGAGAGAGTTCCATTATTTTGGAACATTTTCGAAATGAAAAGTTTTAGTTTGTTTTTCTGCATCATAATGACATAAGTGACAGAACTCTGGATTGTGAAGCAAAAGAGTTGTGTTCTTAACTGGACTTGCTGGATTTACTACTGATGAGGCCTGTGGGCAAAGTCTCTTAAACATTTGGGGTGAGAGTTTCCTCACCTGTGAAGTAAGGCAGATCAACCAATTCATCCATAATAATATCCCTTCTGAACTTAAGACACTACAAAGCCTTCAAATGGTGCCTTCCATTTCCACCTTTCCTATCCATCCATTAAGAGTCATTACATGGAAACCGCAGTTCAGCAGCAAGGCATTGCAGCAAAGTGTGAAGGAAACTCAGCTTACGTGGAAAAATGTCATCTCATTTTATTTTTACCAAAGTCAAAAAATGACCCCGTTATAGCTGCTGGGTTTCTTCACTTAAGTATAGTCTAGGACAAACTAGTGAAAATTTGGCAAATCAGGTTAATGGTGGCAGAGAGACAAAATTTCACCAAATGTCTTCATCTAGCATTATTAGATTCACAATTGAAGAATAGTGAGTTTCATCCAATATTTGATTAATATCCTGAAAGTTCCCTGTGCAGAAGCAAAACAAAATGGTAGCAAAAAAATCTCACATTTTCATATGGATATACTTTGGAAGTGGATCAAATTCTTAATCTTAGAGTCTGGATTTTCCAAGAAATCAGCTTTCTTCTTGTGTTTAATTTTGTGATGCTTGGGAGTGTATTTATGTATGTAGTTATGAAATCAGGTGCAGAGAGAGAGAGAGAGGGAGAGAGAGTCTGTTGCTTTGTGTTCCTGAGTTTAGTGTAGATCTCCAATTGAAGATAGAAATCATTTTCAAGATTGTATGAAAAAATGAGAGGATGGAAAGGGAAAAACTATTTATTAACCACATTGGTGCACTTAGCCTCTCACACTGGATTTTTTTTGGTTTCAAAAAATTTCTTAATGTTAGTTTCATTTTTTGGTTTAAGTGAAAATATCTCATCACATTTTACGAACAAACGTGGTAGTACTAATGTATTAGTACATAGATATCGTATGTTAATATGCAAAATAATATACAGCATACACAGTACTATGCAAAATGGATATTTTTTACTCACTGCAGGTTGAACTTGATATTTTACTTCTCTGCAGCTAAGCATGCAATAGTCTTGGCCACATGGTAACTCAGCAGAGGGGTCCATATACTGACAGTATCATGATGCTCTTCTAGATTCAACTGTTTCTTAAAAGGACACTGCTGCAGGAAAGTCATCCAACTCAAGATATCAGAGTCACAGACTTCGTGCACACTCATCCAAAGTCAATGTATCCAACATCTGTTGTCACTAATTATTGGATAACACTAATATGCAAATCTCCGGTATTTTCCACCTAAGCTTTTCTACTTTAAATGTGACCAGCCCACCTTCATACTCCCTTGTGATTGGCATAGAAAAGCCAATGGAAGATATCATCAAGCGTTAGCAACAATCATTACCAACAACTTCCTTCTTAGCATAGATTTAACTCCTGGCACTGCTACTATAACTACCACTTATTAACACAAAGCCTTCACTGTACCAGAAACAGGTGTTTCTCGAAGGCTTGACTTCCTCTCCACATCTTGCCTCCCCCCTTTCTGTCCCTTCTCAATGCCCCCCACCCTCACAGCTTTGACTTTTCTTTGCTCAGGCTGTGACTACTCCTGAAAGGGGCTCATTTTTTTTTTTGGTTAAGAAGATTGGCCCTGAGCTAACATATGTGCCAATCTTCCTCTATTTCGTATGTGGGACACCGCCACAGCGTGGCTTGATAAGCGGTGTGTAGGTCCGTGCCTGGGATCTGAACCCGCAAACCCCAGGCCGCCAAAGCAGAGCACGTGAACTCAACCACAACGCCACCGGGCTGGCCCCAGGGTTGGGGTGGGGGCTTATTTTTATCTGGCTGTAAAGCCAAAAAAACTAATCTTACAAAACTGTTCTGCCTTGTATTTTAGCCCTTCCTGTTTGGAAGTAATCTATATACTAACAACTTGCAAAGCCTTTGAAACCAAGCTTTTGCACAAAGCTGCACCCCGACTGTGATGCACTGTGCTGCTAAGTCACCACACCGGTGTCACCTACCCTGTCACCTAACCCACAAGGCAATAAGTAATTAGAAATTTAGGCTTCTTTCTTCCTCCATCTAAAGTAAAATAACAGATTAGTGTGCAAAGAAGGTAGCTTGGGGATACAGTAGTATGAGCCAGGGGATTATTGACTATGGAGAGCTCATTGCAAATCCTTTAAAACATTTGCCTCTGATACCTTTTGTCTGTTTTCTCCTGAACACTGTCTACCCTTTAGCACACCATTTCTGCATAACAGGAGAAGGGATGCTATTTGACCCCGTAAAAGGCCATGCTGTTTGGTTCACTCATCTGGAGACTGCTACAGAGGAAGAGTCAAGCTTGCCCTGAGTTCTGCTCTGTCAGTCCCTGTCCCCTCTGCCCGCTTAAGGAACTTGGCAACAGAGAGCAGAAAACCCTCCTTTGTTTGTCTTTCATTTATTCATTAGAGGTAAACTGAAGGCCTACTAGGTGCAAAGCACTGAGCATCACCATGAGGGTCCCAGAAGATAGAACATCTGGTTCCTGTTCTGTGAGGGTCACCTCTGCTCATGCACTTCCTGCCCTCTGGACTCACAATCTAATAGGCAAGCTGCAGAAAGGGCTTCCTCCTTCTGGAAACCTCTACTGAATTATAAAAGCTGGGGGAATTGGAATTTAGCACCTTTTCTAGATTTGTTTTTTTTCATTCCCCTAAGCACATCTTACGTAGCAACCAAATTGCACTGCTTAGTATCCTCTGAACCCAACCTGCCCTTTCCTGCCTGCAAAATGAGTGGAAGATCTCATTCTGCAGACTTGGGATCTGCTGCTTACTAATCATGTTCCGTCGGAAAAGTTACTGGGGCTCTCTGCCCTCAGTTTCCTCATCTGCAAAATGGAGATGGTAATACTGCAAAAGAGTGATGTCCTTTTGATGAGGTCATTTATGTAAATGTCCTAACACAGTATCTGGCACTCAGCGAGTACTTCTGAAATGCCACTCAGCATCACTTCCTGGAAACTTCCACTGTGAAATTCTGTTTTGTAGCTGTTTGCAGGATTATCTCCTGGGTTAGACTCCAAGTTGCTTAATAATGGGCACAACAGTTTACTCACATGGGGTTCCCTGCAGTCTTGCACAATGCTTTGTACCCAGCAGATCCTCAGGCAAGTTGGATACATCAATGTGTTCCTGTAAAAATACAAATGATCATAGGTCTGTGAAGAGCCAGGCTCAGTGGGATGACAAGTGGGCCTGAGTACAAAGACCAGGTTCCTTAAAGCCTTTGCTGAGCTCAGCAAGGTTCTTGAGGGTAGGGTAGTTGCAGAGAGAAAGTGGCAGGCTCTACGTGCAGGCTCATGTAATTTAGGGCCCCAGGGTGACCTCTCCCTGGGGTCACATGCAAGATGAATCAGGAAAACGGAGAACAGAGACTCGGCCAGCTGCTCTCAGATCCTTAGACATTCCAAAAAAGAGGGAGAGACTCAGTCTTTCCTGATTAATCTTTGGTGATTTATTCTTTGGGCATCATTTAAAAAGAACATTTTAAAGTAAATTAATTGAACTCCCATGACCTTTTACCCTACTTATATCATCAAAAGAAACTAGATCTTAAATTTTAAAAAATACTTGATTTATTTTCTGTGACTTACAAACCACTGAGGAATCTCAGTTGCTTTTTTTATTTTTGGAAATTATAAATAAAAACTCCAGCCTTTATAGCAGTAAGTTGAAATATCCCAAGTTTGAAACACCCCAATTTTAGCAAATGAGTGTTGAGGAAGGTGTGTCATAGGAATGGATAAATGATAAATATATAATCTAAGACATACAAAAATGGGAATGTATTGGTTGTTTTCAAAATAGCCATTTCCACTTCTGCCACATTGACCTGATAATATTCCTAAATTCACCTCTCTCCAACATGACTTGGGTAAATTCTCATTAGTATAAGCCAATGTTTTTCAAAGTGCAGGTAGCAAGCAGTCTATTAGTGAGTTGTAAAATCAATTTAGTGGTTGGAATCAGGATTTTTATTTTTTTATTAATGGGATAGAGTAGCGTAGAAAATAAAATAGAATAGGAAAATATCTATGTGTATTGCACAGTAAAGATGAATTTTATTTTATGAAACTTTCATTTGTGTTTTATATATGCATTACGAAATGTAATTATGTGTGTGCTGAGTTGGGGTATATGATGTATTCTTCACTGTGGTCATATCTTAAAAACTTTGGAAGCAGCTGAATCTGTCTGGCCCCCCGGTGCTTTGTTTACAAATTGCCCAATGATGGGGATATAGCTCTGGCCAATGGGTAGGAGTATGGGAAAAGATTCTTCACTCAAAAGCATGATGCACCATGGAGCTACCATCCTTTCTGTCACTGGATGTTCTTGATCTGTACATGCTTCCTGGAACTGTGGCACCGTCTTGCAATCACAAAAGGAGCTCACATGAGATCATGTTGAACACAGCAGAAGAGGAAGATGGAAGGAATCTGGGTCCTAGGTTCAGTGTTAAGCTATGATATTAAATACTTCTGGAACTATCCTACCTCTGGGCTTGTTATATGAAATAATAAATCCTCTTACTGTTTAAACCACTTGAGTTGGTTTTTTGTTACTTACTGCTGAAAGAACCCTAAAGGACGAAGAAAGCTTATTAGGAAATGTAAGTAAATCAAACATTGGTGTGTAAGTCTGGTTGAAGGAAAACTTGGAAAGGTACTCTGGGTCAGATCATGAAGGATGTTGAATTCCAGGCCCAAGCCTTGATACTGAGACAGTACAGGATTATAATAGTGAGCATAGACTCAGGAATAGACTGCCTGGGCTCAAATCTCTGTTTCCTACTTGTTAGCTGGGTTACTTGGAGAAAGTAATGATTTTAGGCAAGATGTTGGGATATTAATCTGGTGTCATTGTGCTGGATGGATTGAAAGTTGAGAGAAATTAGAGGCAGTGACACTAGTCAGAAGACTCTTGTGACAATCCAGTGGTGAGTAATGAGGGCTTACGCTCTGGAGATGGTAAAGAAAATCCATAGGAAGGGAAGGATGCAGGAGATACTGAGAAGGTGGACTTGATGATAGACTGGACACAGGAGATGGGGCTCAGGAAGGAATCAAATCTAGCTGTATGATTTCAATACTGGAAATCTAGAGTAGGGTAGGGATGATGTTGTGGTGGGGTGGGGATAGGGAGCAGGCAGGGGAAATAACTTCCCATGATCCTTTTTATGGTATGGCACTATATTTACTTGTAATTTCCTAATCCAATCTCCCATTTTATGGACGGTATGCCAAAGTTCAGGGAAGTTAAAGAGCTCCCTCAGAGTGATACAGTAAATGACAAAGCCAACATTTAATCCCAGGCCATTTTTACTTTACTTCTCTTGAGAGCCACCATGACCAGGACAGGAAATAGGGAAATCATGAGGAAGTAAAAAAGTTTTAGTGAGAAGACAGAGACTTCAAACTGTAGATCCATAATACAGATAAGAAAAAAAGGATGGACAGTGTATAGGGCTTAAAGACAGATCTTTTTAGAATGATAGATTTTTAATTGAAAAAAATGTGGGGTGAGAACGCAAAGGCAAATATTAGTGGAGAGAGAGAAGTATGAAGAATGACTGGGAGGAAAATTAGGATGGTACAGATGTAGAGAATTCCAAGGGAAGAATGTGCAGCAAGAGATGGGGATCCATCGTGTCACTGCTTGAGAGATTATGGGAGTTCAGGGTGAGAAAAGGGCACTGAATACAATAATAAGGAGCTTTCTGGTGACTTTCAAGTAAGAAATCCCAATAAGCTTGGCAAACATACGTGCTAGATTATAGGATATAGAGTGAGCAAAGGAGACTATGGACCATTAATGAAAAGTCACAATGGAAAGCAAAGATTTGAGCAGAAAGGGAAGATCTTTTCTTGTTCAAACTAGAAAGAAAAATAATTTGAAGATACTTTAGAAAAGGAGAATAATTGAGGGAACAGGAGCCTAGAGGAAGTTAGAGTTGGGGAGAGAGAGAGAGAAGGAAGAAGGAGGGAAGAAAAGAGAGGGGAGGAGAGGAGAGGAGAGAGAGAGCTCCCAGAAGATAGGGAGGGATTTATTTTGGCAAAAAGAGAGAGAGAGTATGGAGGTAATCTGTGTATAAACTGCTTCATAATCCAAAAATGGTGAGTAAAAATACCAGTGAGTAACATCTAGGGGTCAGGGGAAATTACAGGCTGTGACTTCTTTCTGCAACAGCTAATGCCATCAGGAGAAGGTGATGAGAAAGTAGACTTTGGAGGGGATATGGAATTTGCAACCAGTGACTCAGGAAAATGGTGCAGAGGTACTGATGAAAACGATGTTGGCATCCATTCTCCTGCAGCGAGTTCTGAGTGGCACTGTCAGCGGAAAGAGCTCAGAATTCTAGTCATGGCTCTGCTCTCGTTAGTTGGAAAGTCAAATTTTTTTATCATAAGGACCTTAGTTTCTTTTATCTATGTTATGGGGAACATTGGCCATGTCTCCTTACAGGTTTGTTGTAGAAATTCAGTAAGATGAGACAGATGATGATGACGATGATAAGTAACAGTAATAGTAATGGCAAGAGGATCTAAAAATTATTTGGCTATTTCTGTGGTGGGCCTGATACTATTCTAGCCTTCTACATATATTAACTTATTTAACTCTCTCATCAGTTCTATGAGATTCCTATCCTTTCCCCTCAGTTTACAGAAGAAACTCAGATACAGTGAATTTAGTTGCCTAAGTTTAACAGCTAATAAGTGACAGAGCCAGAATTCAACCTAAGTAGCCTGGATCCACATAAAGAATTTCGAAAATATAAAGACTTCTATTTTGCCAAGTATGATTACAGGAGAAATAAAGTATTATATTCTTTAAACATGGTCTAAATAATTTTCAACAGAGGACATTTTTTGAATTGATTTGTTTATTTTGATTACTTAAGGTATCTGTTTTTCTAATCCCATTACTCTTGGTGACATCGTACTTCCATAGTTTTGTTTGTTTTTCCACTTAGAAAATAGCACCTTCCATCTTCATGTAGTTTCTTAAGGAAGATAAACCTCTGATGTTGCTTTCTGGTGTTTATTTCTGCGAGCAGCAACATCACCGCTCTGGGAAGGATGCGTCTCCTCTGACAGATTGCTCCTAGGAGGCGGGGATGGCAGCTGCTGTCTCAAGCTTCACGGTTGACCCTGAGGCAACTGGTGGATCAGGTCAAGGGGATTGATTTGAAAGGAATGGAGCTGCTTAAAGGGTAGAGAAAAATTTTTACCGTATCATAAAAATGTAGAATCAAATTTTCAATGAATTTCCTTAGAATGTCACTTTAATGACTCCTGCCTCCAGGAGTCAGTCGTTGAGCTAGAGTCCAAGGAAATTGCATTGGGTGGGTGGTATTTTTACATGAAGAGCTGTACAGCACCAACACTGCTAATCGAGGCTTGTACGGCTGTTCCAAACAGCCCACCGTGCCTGGGAGGAAATCATGGCTTTCACTACTGCAACAGCTGTCGAAGCTTATTTGTAATATCTTCAAACTCAGTTGGCTGCCGTTTGGACTTGCTGTAGCTACCAGAGAATTTGATCAGAAGAAAATTGAGAGAAGTTAAGTCAGGTTGGTATCCTCTGTTAGCATCATGAAGGAAAAACAGCCAAGACACAGCTTAGTCACCGCATTGTACCTGCCTCCCCAAGGGACAGTGCTGTGGGCTCTGCCACAGTGACACAAGGCAGACTTGGAACTGGTCATGAGAGAGTCAACAACTGATAAGCTGGTGCTCTGATTCATTGGTTTTGTAACTCATGTAAGATGTTGTCAGAAGATTTTCTTTTCAGTTTCCACACATCCTATCATACACGGCTACAATCCCAGATTGATGTTCTACAGGGTGAACAATAGCGATCCGAGACACCGAAAAAGTACACTTTCCCTTTCTAGCCTTGTTTATATGTTTTTAAGAGAAGCTTCGGTACAAAAAAGGAGTTATTGATTCAGAGCCACAGGAACTAGAGGGAAAACAGTAAAAACCATGTGGAATCTAGGCAGCAAGGCCAGAGATGTTGGCATCAGCCCACACGGCAATCTCAGAGCTGGGTTAGGCACCTCGTGTTGTGTCTTCATAGATGCGACAACTTAGGCCCAACTGAAAGAGAGTTGATTGCAACCTCAAAGGGCCTCAACGATATGAAAACACAGCCCTCTTCCTGTGGTAATGCTGCCTCCTGCTTAGGGATTAACTTGCTTCTACAATATGTCTGTTTAAAATCTGTTTCCACACTTTTTTCCTAGGGTCTACTCCATGTTTTTTGTCAAAAAATGGATTATTATATCAGACTTGAGAAAAAAAAGCATCTCTAATGTTAGATAGGCTGTAAACATCCAGAGGGCTTGATCTAGATCTTGCAGATCTTACCCAAAATTGGTGGGAATGCTGTGGGCTTGCTCTTTTTGATATCTCAGGAGTTCTGCTGACTTTTCTTGGATGTTAGAATTTCTTAGATATTAGCTAGTTTTATATATGGAATTTACTTAGGAATACCATGTATGTTCGTGCTCTGAAACTCAGGCCAAGCTTGCTTAATAATGTACTCTGAAATTTGCATTCTATTTCTGCCCCCATTCCCCAGACTCTTGCAATAGATTTGGGCCAAAAGAATTGTAGTTGTGACTGAAAGCTCTGGTTCCCACCTTGTCTGCATGTACTCTATGCCGGACCATAGATCCAGGCTAGACAGTCTTGAGATTGTTCCAACCCTAAAATGGACCCGTTAAAATTTTCCAGTATTATTTTTTGTTAGCAGAAAATCTGAAATAAACTCATACTTGTACAACATGCTATATCTTATTTCTATACCACGGTACTTTTGATTTTCAACATTATTACTATTATATTTTAAGTTCCCTGTGAAGGCAGAGACTTATCTTGGTTACCAACGTCTCCTTGACTTTTAAAAAATATTGATCAGATTATGGCACTTGCCTGCTTAAAACTCTTTATTCGTTTCCCACGACATTGGGTAAAACACCAAAATCTCTCCATGGGTCTAAGGACCCACATGATGTGCACTCTGCCTCATTGGAGGCCAGCATCCTGGCCCCTTGTGCTCCATTCAAGCAGCCCTTGTCCGTTTTTGCAAGCTCTCTCCCACCTCAGGCTCTTCACACATTCTGGTCCCTCAATCTGGAATGCTCTTTTGCAGGGATGACTTCCTCTTATTTAAATGTCACATCTTCACCTAAGCCTTCGTCAACCATCCTATTTAGCTAGATCCTTTCCTCTCTTCCACAAGCCTCATCCCCATTTTCTGTATTTCAGCTACCACTTTGTTTCTGCAGGAATACTTACAGTAGTTCATTTTTCTTCTGGTTTATTGTCTGTATTCTCCACTTAGCCATGAGCTCTATGAGGTCAGGGGCCACATGCCTGTGATATTCCTAGAGCCTAGCAGAGTACCTGGCACAAAGTAGATATTCAACAACTATTCGTTGAATGAATACACGAGCTTGGAAGGGACGTGATGATAAATGTACCACATATTTGTCATCCTTGGTGTAGAGGAATAGAAAGAGACAAAATTGAAGAAGTGAGTTGAGTCCAGATTATAAAAGCCCTCAATAGTATTCTATAGCAGGTCGTGATTAGTTAAGCATTTTCGAGCAGGATGCTAATGTCACCTTGCCTGTATTTTAGAAAGATCGACCTGGGAGAAATATAGCAGGCTTGATTATAGTAGAAAAATAGCCTTAGGGAGATGAGCATTAGGTGAAGAGGACTAAAACCAAGGGAAGTGTTTAGATAAGGAGAAGTGTTAGTTAAAAACTTTGATATACTAAAGCAGGTAGACAAGAGAAACCTCCTCCTTTTGATAGCTAATTCACTCAAAATACGTGTTTGGGGAAGGTTGTTGGGGAAAATGGAATAAAAACCAACTCCCTGTCCCAACTCTCCATCCTGAGGGGGTTACTTTCAAAGATACAGCTTGATGTAGCTCAGCATCATTTCAGTACTTTCGTTCTAGAGAGAGTCTTCTGGTCAGGTCTGGGATAAGAAAGTTAAACAGTTGTTTTGTTGTGTTTTATTCCCAGATCCTCTAATATCTCCCAATACAGAGCCACATTAATTGAGACGTATTTGATTTTGGAACACTTTTTTATGGAGTATTGCAGGAAAGGAGGGTCAGGCTGCACTCCTTTGGGAAAGGTGGTCTCAGTTGGTGGACTATAGGATTTTGAGTTGCATCTCGTAGGCTTGAGTCCTGGCTCTGTCCTGCACCAGCTGGGTAAAATTGGACAGGTCATTTAATCACTCAGAACCCCATTTTCTGATTTATATAATGGAAATGAATCATACCCTGACTCACAGTAAATACTTTTAAACTATAGGCTGCTTACAAACCCCAGTGACTGGGATTCACAGACACTCTGCATCTCCATCTTGCCACACGCAGTTATATATCAACATTTTAACTTCAATTCATTCAGAAATTAGTGGAAGGGGATTTACAGATATGAAGGAGGGAGGAGGAAAAGGAGAAATAGAATACATCAACCAGGCTAGCATGTCCAGGGAATGGTAGACCAGTAGTACAGGGCTTGTGGGCTGCACACTTTCCTTTACAATTAAAATCATCAGGAAATTATCAGCACCAGATATAAATCATCAAATATTGTAATTTGTAAAACTTTTCTTTTCTTTTTGGTGAGTTTGTGAGTGTATGGTGAGTAGGGAAGGAGGGACAGAGTTTTCCTATCATGTTGTCATTGTTATTGACAACAATACTTTCACTGTAAGGCAGTGGTTTCTAACTCTCTTGGGTCAGAGACTTTTTGGAGTCTCTGATGAGAGAGATGGACTCTAGAAAAATTCCCATGTACGTCTTCATTCCCACTTTTGCTTACAAATCATCTGAAACCCCTCTAGAGAGGTGGAAATCCATGGACCCCAGAGACCTGGCCATAAGACAGCAATTGAATTTTCTCTGTTTACACGTCAGTCTGTTTCCTGTTTTGTTTTAATTTAATTTTCAATGGCATTGTTCCCCTGGGTCATAAGTAGTCAGGAAGGACCTGACATATGCTAGGAATTTCTTCAATCCTTAACTTTTCTAGTCCTTTCAGTAATTCTACTGGGTAATGGTGTTTGTGGTTTATGTGACATTGACTAAATGACCAAGTCAAATGTTTTGGATTGCTCATGGATAAACCTGGGGAGGCTGAGTATGTACGGTTTCTATCAGGTGACCGTTAGCTTCTTTATGCCTTTCACCACTGAGCAAAATGTATCCCTGGGCAAGGCTGCCCTTTTCTATCAGGTGCACCCCTCAGCACCACCCCTGGAGGGGTCCATGTAGCACAGAGGAGGAAAGACCACTCCCAGAGCACTCTCACATCCGGGGTACCTTACGTCAGACCACCATCAAACCCAAGGAGTATGTATGCATGTATTTAAAAAAATACAAAGAGTTTTGCTATTCAAATACTCAAGTTGGAAGAACAACAAAAAATGCCTAAGTTTATTGAGATCAGGCAAATTTCTCAAAGAATTTCAATTTCCAGGTCATTAGAATTTTCATTCCTGACCTAGAAAAGGGATGCATATATCTATATTTATTCTGATACCTCTTACAATAATAGAGGTTTAATTTTGATAACACCTGTCATCAATTCCCAGGAGGCAAGTTGTTTCTAGAACAACATAAAGTGCACAGATATTCTTTAAATAAGCTAAGTGTATAAATGGTTGTAATGCTAAAATTGAAGGATTCTGTATGTAAGATTATGCTGATATTTGAAGCAACTTTACAGAAGTGCATATAATTGAAAAAGCAGGTTTATTTATAAAATCAAAGTATTTATCAGTAAAGTCCTCTGAGACACTCAGATGAAAGATACTGGAGAGGAATAAAATATCATTATTATTATCATCATCATCATTAATAGCTAGCCTGGTACTCTAATGATTTTCTTGAAGTTCATTTATCGGTATTATTGGCACTAACTTTTTGGTCTTGATTGCAATTAAGGCATTACAAACTGCTGATTTATGTTAACTTTAGGAACAAAAAGAAAACAAACCAACCAACCAAGCATCACTAAGCCAAATATCTCTTTAGGAGGAGAAAATTTTCCATGCCTCAAGGATACTTTCATATTTATTTCTAAACATACCCTTTCATAAAAATTAACATTCCAGAAAGGAAAGTTGGTCATATCAAAGCAAAACAGAAATTATGCTAGATCTCATAAGGCAAGACAACTCTAGATATTTAGGGTAATGGCCATAGTTCAGGCTGCATTAAATCTGAATTTCAGCAAATTATGTCAAAAGAAATGACATTATCTTGTCCAAAATTCAGAAAACCCAACAGTGACTCTGAAATTTGTTCTTTGGAATAGGTCCATACGGTTAGTTAATGGGATTTGATGCTATCTGGGTAGTGTTCTGGAAAGCAGATTTGCTTTTTCTGCAAAAACCAGGTTCCAAATACTCGCAAAATTCTTTTACTGAACACTGATATTTTGCTTGATTTTCTATCTCTTGTGGACACAGACATTTGAATGATCACGTGTTTAGATAAAGTGAGTTTCCCTCCAATTGTTATAGCATGTATTTACTATGGTTATACCTCCAAGTGAAAAATCAAGCACGGAAAAAAGGAAATGGTCAGCAATAGAAAACGGAGAGTAAGACTTTTAAAGGAGAATTTTTAGTCACTAAAAGAAAAAAAGAGGGGCCAGCCCTGTGCCATAGCGGTTAAGTGCGCGCACTCTGCTGCTGGCGGCCCAGGTTCGGATCCTGGCCGTGCACCCACGCACCGCTTGTCAGGCCATGCTGTGGCAGCGTCCCACATAAAGTGGAGGAAGATGGGCATGGATGTTAGCTCAGGGCCAGTCTTCCTCAGCAAAAAAGAGGAGGATTGGCATGGATGTTAACTCAGGGCTGATCTTCCTCACATAAAAAAAAAAAAAGAAAAAGGAAGAAATCTTATTAGTTACAAACTGATAAGACAAAAACTATGTTAGGAGAAGTATCAAGTAATTGCAGAAAAGATCACAAGCTGTCTTTCATGAGCTTCCTTGTTATCACGTCTTGAATGGATGATTTTACTACTCAGAAGCTGAATTGCAAGCCTTGGCCACTGAAACCCAATAGAAAAAAACTCCTGGTGAGTGAAGCGTATTCAAAAACTAAAATTTCAAATTAAACCATGCTTTAAGGAAAAAAAAATCTTTAGTTAAGAAATGGTTTTATTAAAACTTTCAAAAATAAACCAAAACGTTTTCCTAACTTAGAAAATAGTCAGTCTAGTTAAGAGTTTCTTTGATAGTTGAAGTATCCAAAAATACCTAAGGATCGTTATTTTAAAAATAAATTTAATGTTCAAGACTGTAGATCTATAATGGCAGTGTTTTTTCAAGTTGGAATAATCTGATGTATTCTTCAGTGTGTGCAAGTTCTCTGAGAAATTCTTTCTTTATTTTTTTAAATTTTTTTTCTTTTTGCTAAGGAAAATTCACGCTGAGCTAACAACATCCGCTGCCAATCTTCCTCTTTTTTGTATGTGAGTCACCGCCACAACATGGCCACTGATAGATGAGTGGTGTAGGTCCACACCCAGGAACCGAACCCAGACCACTGAAATGGAGTGTGCTGAACTTAACCGCTAGACCACTGGGGCTGGCCCAAGAGAACTTATTTTCTTATTTTGTGTTTTCATTTCACTGAGTTAAAAAATGTGTAGATACGGTAAGCCAGATCACCTGAAGATTGCTCTCTAGACTCAGGGTCTCTATCATGTTACTATTGTATCAATGCTGAAAGATCACCTAAGGAATGAGTATTTAACTCCTAATGTCTTTGGTCCAGTCTAATGTCAAAACAACATTTGTCCCAAGATAGCTGTGGCGATGAATTCCTTTTGCCAATTGTAACAACAGAACTTTTCTTTTTTTTTTTGTTTTTTGTTTTTTTGTTTTTGTTTTTGTTTTTGTTTATTGCAGTAACATTGGTTTATAACATTGTAAAAATTTCAGGTGTACATCATTGTACTTCTGTTTCTGCATAGATTACATCATGTTCACCACCAAAATACTAATTACAACCCATCACTACACACATGTACCGAATTATCCCTTTCACCCTCCTCCCTCCCCCCTTCCCCTCTGGTAACCACCAATCCAATCTCTGTCCCTATGTGTTTGTTTATTGTTGCTATTATCTACTACTTAATGAAGGAAATCATACGGTATTTGACCTTCTCCCTCTGACTTATTTCACTTTGCATTATACCCTCAATGTCCATCCATGTTGTCACAAATGGCTGGATTTCATCGTTTCTTATGGCTGAGTAGTATTCCATTGTGTACATATACCACAGCTTCTTTATCCATTCGTCCCTTGATGGGCACTTAGGTTGCTTCCAAGTCTTGGCTATTGTGAATAACGCTGCAATGAACACAGGGGTGCATGTACCTGTGCAAATTGGTGTTTTCAAGTTCTTTGGATAAATACCCAACAGTGGAATAGCTGGATCATATGGTAGTTCTATCCTTGATTTTTTGAGGAATCTCCATACTGTTTTCCATAGTGGCTGCACCAGTTTGCACTCCCACCAGCAGTGTATGAGAGTTCCCTTCTCTCCACATCCTCTCCAACACATCTTGTTTCCTGTCTTGTTAATTATAGCCATTCTGACGGGCGTGAGGTGATATCTCATTGTAGTTTTGATTTGCATTTCCCTGATAGTTAGTGATTTTGAACATCTTTTCATGTGTTTGTTGGCCATCTGTATATCTTCTTTGGAGAAATGTCTGTTCAGGTCTTTTGCCCATTTTTTAATTGGGTTGTTAGTTTTTTTGTTGTTGAGATGCATGAGTTCTTTATATATTTTGGAGATTAAGCCCTTATCAGATGTATGGTTTGCAAATATCTTCTCTCAATTGTTAGGTTGTCTTTTTGTTTTGTTGATGGTTTCCTTTGCTGTGCAGAAGCTTTTTAGTTTGATGTAGTCCCATTTGTTTATTTTTTCTATTGTTTCTCTTGCCCGGTCAGACATGGTGTTTGAAAAGATGTTGCTAAGACCGATGTCAAAGAGCGTACTGCCTATGTTTTCTTCTAGAAGTTTCATGGTTTCAGGTCTTACATTCAAGTCTTTAATCCATTTGGAGTTAATTTTTGTGTATGGTGTAAGGTAAGGGTCTACTTTCATTTTTTTGCATGTGGCTATCCAGTTTTCCCAACACCATTTGTTGAAGAGACTTTCTTTTCCCCATTGTATGTTCTTGGCTCCTTTGTCAAAGATTAGCTGTCCATAGATGTGTGGGTTTATTTCTGGGCTTTCGATTCTATTCCATTGATCTGTGTGTCTGTTTTTGTGCCAGTACCATGCTGTTTTGGTTACTATAGCTTTGCAGTATATTTTGAAATCAGGGAGTGTGATACCTCCAGCTTTGTTCTTTTTTCTCAGGATTCCTTTAGCTATTCGGGGTCTTTTGTTGTTCCATATGAATTTTAGGATTCTTTGTTCTATTTCTGTGAAAAATGTTGTTGGAACTTTGATAGGGATTGCATTGAATCTATAGATGGCTTTAGGAAGTATGGACATCTTAACTATGTTAATTCTTCCAATCCAAGAGCACGGAATAGCTTTCCATTTCTTTGTGTCTTCTTCAATTTCTTTCAGAAATGTTTTATAGTTTTCGGTGTACAGATATTTTACCTCTTTGGTTAAGTTTATTCCTAGGTATTTTATTCTTTTTGTTGCAATTGTAAATGGGATGGTATTTTTAATTTCTCTTTCTGCTACTTTGTTGTTAGTGTACAGAAATGCAACTGATTTTTGTATGTTGATTTTGTATCCTGCAACTTTACCATATTTGTTTATTACTTCTAAAAGTTTTCTGGTGGATTCTTTAGGGTTTTCTATATATAAAATCATGTCATCTGCAAATAGTGACAGTTTCACTTCTTCCTTTCCAATTTGGATCCCTTTTATTTCTTTCTCTTGCCTGATTGCTCTGGCTAGGACTTCCAATACTATGTTAAATAGGAGTGGTGACAGTGGGCATCCTTGTCTGGTTCCTGTTCTTAGAGGGATAGCTTTCAGTTTTTCACCATTGAGGATGATATTAGCTGTGGGTTTCTCATATATGGTCTTTATTATGTTGAGGTACTTTCCTTCTATACCCATTTTATTCAGAGTTTTTATCATAAATGGATGCTGGATCTTGTCAAATGCTTTCTCTGCATCTATTGAGATGATCATGTGATTTTTGTTCTTCATTTTATTAATGTGGTGTATTACGTTGATTGATTTGCGAATGTTAAACCATCCCTGCATACCTGGAATAAATCCCACTTGATCATGGTGTATAATCTTTTTAACGTATTGTTGTATGTGATTTGCTAGTATTTTGTTGAGGATTTTCGCATCGATGTTCATCAGTGATATTGGCCTGTAATTTTCTTTTTTTGTGTTGTCCTTATCTGGTTTTGGTATCAAGGTAATGTCAGCTTCGTAGAATGAGTTAGGGAGCTTCCCCCCCTCCTCAATTTTTTGGAAGAGTTTGAGAAGGATAGGTATTAAGTCTTCTTTGAATGTTTGGTAGAATGCACCAGGGAAGCCGTCTGGTCCTGGACTTTTATTTTTGGGGAGGTTTTTGATTACTGTTTTGATCTCCTTACTGGTGATTGGTCTATTCAAATTCTCTACTTCTTCTTGATCCAGTTTTGGAAGGTTGTATGATTCTAAGAATTTATCCATTTCTTCCAGATTGTCGAATTGGTTGGCATATAGCTTTTCATAGTATTCTCTTATAATCTTTTGTATTTCTGAGGTGTCTGTTGTAACCTCTCCTCTTTCATTTCTTTTTTTTTTTTTTTATTGCAGTAACATTGGTTTATAACATTGCAAAAATTTCAGGTGTACATCATTGTACTTCTATTTCTGCATGGACTACATCATGTTCACCACCAAAATACTAATTACAACCCATCACCACACACATGTACCGAATTATCCCTTTCACCCTCCACCCTCCCCCCTTCCCCTCTGGTAACCACCAATCCAATCTCTGTCCCTATGTGTTTGTTTATTGTTGTTATTATCTACTACTTAATGAAGGAAATCATACGGTATTTGGCCTTCTCCCTCTGACTTATTTCACTTTGCATTATACCCTCAATGTCCATCCATGTTGTCACAAATGGCTGGATTTTGTCGTTTCTTATGGCTGAGTAGTATTCCATTGTGTATATATACCACAGCTTCTTTATCCATTCGTCCCTTGATGGGCACTTAGGTTGCTTCCAAGTCTTGGCTATTGTGAATAAGGCTGCAATGAACACAGGGGTGCATGTACCTGTGCAAATTGGTGTTTTCAAGTTCTTTGGATAAATACCCAACAGTGGAATAGCTGGATCATATGGTAGTTCTATCCTTGATTTTTTGAGGAATCTCCATACTGTTTTCCATAGTGGCTGCACCAGTTTGCACTCCCACCAGCAGTGTATGAGAGTTCCCTTCTCTCCACATCCTCTCCAACACATGTTGTTTCCTGTCTTGTTAATTATAGCCATTCTGACGGGCGTGAGGTGATATCTCATTGTAGTTTTGATTTGCATTTCCCTGATAGTTAGTGATTTTGAACATCTTTTCATGTGCTTGTTGGCCATCTGTATATCTTCTTTGGAGAAATGTCTGTTCAGGTCTTTTGCCCATTTTTTAATTGGGTTGTTAGTTTTTTTGTTGTTGAGATGCATGAGTTCTTTATATATTTTGGAGATTAAGCCCTTATCAGATGTATGGTTTGCAAATATCTTCTCCCAGTTGTTAGGTTGTCTTTTCGTTTTGTTGATGGTTTCCTTTGCTGTGCAGAAGCTTTTTAGTTTGATGTAGTCCCATTTGTTTATTTTTTCTATTGTTTCTCTTGCCCGGTCAGATGTGGTGTTTGAAAAGATGTTGCTAAGACTGATGTCGAAGAGCGTACTGCCTATGTTTTCTTCTAGAAGTTTCATGGTTTCAGGTCTTACATTCAAGTCTTTAATCCATTTGGAGTTAATTTTTGTGTATGGTGTAAGGTAAGGATCTACTTTCATTTTTTTGCATATGGCTATCCAGTTTTCCCAACACCATTTGTTGAAGAGACTTTCTTTTCCCCATTGTATGTTCTTGGCTCCTTTGTCAAAGATTAGCTGTCCATAGATGTGTGGGTTTATTTCTGGGCTTTCGATTCTATTCCATTGATCTGTGTGTCTGTTTTTGTGCCAGTACCATGCTGTTTTGGTTACTATAGCTTTGTAGTATATTTTGATATCAGGAGTGTGATACCTCCAGCTTTGTTCTTTTTCTCAGGATTCCTTTAGCTATTCGGGGTCTTTTGTTGTTCCATATGAATTTTAGGATTCTTTGTTCTATTTCTGTGAAAAATGTTGTTGGAACTTTGATAGGGATTGCATTGAATCTATAGATGGCTTTAGGAAGTATGGACATCTTAACTATGTTAATTCTTCCAATCCAAGAGCATGGAATATCTTTCCATTTCTTTGTGTCTTCTTCAATTTCTTTCAGAAATGTTTTATAGTTTTCGGTGTACAGATCTTTCACCTCTTTGGTTAAATTTATTCCTAGGTATTTTATTCTTTTTGTTGCAATTGTAAATTTCATTTCTGATTTTACTTATTTGTGCCTTCTCTCTTTTTTTCTTGGTGAGTCTAGCTAAAGGTTTGTCAATTTTGTTGATCTTTTCAAAGAACCAGCTCTTGGTTTTATTAATTTTTTCTATTGTTTTTTTCGTCTCTATTTCATTTATTTCTGCTCTGATTTTTATTATTTCCCTTCTACTGATTTTGGGCTTTGTTTGTTCTTCTTTTTCCAGGTCCTTTAGGTGCATTGTTAGATTGTTTATTTGAGATTTTTCTTGTTTGTTGAGATAGGCCTGTATCGCTATAAACTTCCCTCTTAGAACCGCTTTTGCTGTATCTCATAAATTCTGGCATGTCGTATTTTCATTTTCATTTGTCTCCAGGTATTTTTTGATTTCTTCTTTGATTTCTTCGTTAACCCAGTCGTTGTTCAGTAGCATTTTGTTTAATCTCCACGTATTTGTGGCTTTTCTGATTTTCTTCCTATAGTTGATTTCTAGTTTCATACTGTTGTGGTCAGAAAAGATGCTTGGTATTATTTCAATCTTCTTAAATCTATGGAGACTTGTTTTGTGGCCTAATATGTGATCAATCCTGGAGAATGTTCCATGTGCATTTGAAAAGAACGTGTATTCTTTGGTTTTTGGATGGAATGCTCTGTATATATCTACTAGGTCCATCTGTTCTAGTGTGTCATTTAAGGCCAATGTTTCCTTATTGATCTTCTGTTTGGATGATCTATCCGTTGGTGTAAGTGGAGTATTAAAATCCCCTACTATTATTGTGTTACTGTCTATTTCTCTTTTTATGTCTGTTAATAATTGCTTTATATATTTAGGTGCACCTACATTGGGTGCGTAGATATTTACAAGTGTTATATCCTCTTGTTGGGTTGTTCCCTTGATCATTATGTAATGCCCTTCTTTGTCTCTTTTTACAGTTTTTGTTTTAAAGTCTATTTTGTCTGATATGAGTACTGCTACCCCAGCTTTCTTTTCATTGCCATTTGCGTGGAGTATCTTTTTCCATCCCTTCACTTTCAGTTTGTGAGTGTCTTTAGGTCTAAAGTGTGTCTCTTGTATGCAGCATATATATGGGTCTTGTTTTTTATCCAGTCAGACACCCTCTGCCTTTTAATTGGAGCATTTAGTCCATTGACGTTTAAAGTAGCTATTGATAAGTATGTACTTACTGCCATTTTTTAACTTTTTTTTTTTTTTGTCAGTGTTTTAGTAGTCCTTCTCTGTTCCTTACTTCTATACAGAATTGATGGTCACTTTAGTTTGACCTCTGTCTGAAAGCTGTACTCTTTAACTCCCCTCCTCCCTCCTTTTATGTTTTTGATATCATATCTAACCTCTTTTTTGTGCATTTGTATCCATTACATTCTAATCATGGAAATAGATAATTTTTCCTATTTGTGGTCTTCTCTTTTCCCCTTAAATCAGTCCCTTTAACATTTCTTGTAGCACTGGTTTCTTGGTGACAAACTCCTTTAATTTTTGCTTATCTGGGAAAATTTTGATCTCTCCTTCTATTTTGAATGATAACCTTGCTGGGTAGAGTATTCTTGGCTGTAAGTTTTTTCCTTTTAGCACTTTAAATATATCGTGCCATTCTCTTCTAGCCCTTAAGGTTTCTGCTGAGAAGTCAGCTGATAGCCTTATGGGGTTTCCTTTGTATTTAACTTGACATTCTCTTGTGGCTTTTAGGATTCTCTCTTTATCTTTAATTCTGGACATTTTGATTATGATGTGTCTTGGTGTGGGCCTCTTTGGGTTTATCTTGTTTGGGACTCTCTGTGCCTCCTGTACCTGGATGTCTGTTTCCTTCCTTAGGTTAGGGAAGTTTTCATCTATTATTTCTTGAAATAGATTCTCTGCCCCCTTGTCTCGCTCTTCTCCTTCCAGGACACCTATAACACGGATGTTAGTGCACTTGATGTCCCAGAGGTCCCTTAGACTGTCCTCACTCTTTTTAATTCTTTTCTCTTTTACCTGTTCACCTTGGGTAATTTCTTCTAGTCTTTCTTCCAGCTCACAGATCCGTTCTTCTGTATCCTCTACTCTGCTTTTGAGTCCCTCTAATGAATTTTTCATTTCCAGTATTGTATTCGTCATTTCTGATTGGTTCTTTTTTATATCTTCCATTTCTTTGTTGACATTCTCACTGAGTTCATCTATTCTTCTCCCCAGATCAGTGAGCATCCTTAACACTCTTAGTTTGAACTCTCTGTCGGGTAGGTTGCTCATTTCTGTTTCACTTAGTTCCTTTTCTGGGGTTTTGTCCTGTTCCCTTACTTGGAATGTATTCCTTTGCCTCCTCATTTTGCCTCTTTCCCTGTGCTTGTGTCTATGTCTTAGGTAGGTCAGCTACGTCTCCTGCTCTTGGATAGGTGACCTTATGTAAGTGATGCCTTAGGAGGCTTCCAGTGTGCTTCCCTCAGTTCTCAATGTTCCAGGGGTGGCCCCTATGTGGGCTACGTGTGTCCTTCTATTGTGGCCTGTTAGCTCTCCCTATAGGTGCCCAGGGAGGCTGAGTTATGCTCCTGGCCAGCTGTTGTAATGCTCAGCTGCTTGTGGTTGTTGTGTGCCCTTCAGTCTCTTTATCAGGTGTGGGGATCCCCAGCACAGTTGGCTGTAAGTTCTAATACCACATTTGTGTTGCAGTATTTCTTTTAAGTGAGTAGGCCCCCAGCGTGGCAGGTTGTTAGGCTCAGGGCCTTACAATTGCTGTAAGCCTCTAGCCTATTAGGTCTCTTGTCAACTCTCTGAGGATTGCAGCTGGGTGGGGCTGCCCTCAGGCACAGGAGCACCCAATTGTTTCAGGCTTTGGAAGGTGGGGCAAACCTCCTATGTGGGTCTTTGAGAAGCACAAGTCTTCTGCAGCTGACAAGCCCTGTTGCCCACAGGTCCACACACACAGTCAACACAGTCCTGCCCTGTGTGAGCGCCCCGACCTTCCCAAGCGGACCCAGTCTCTCCACAGCGGGAGCCCCACACTCTTCACCCGCTTCTTGTACACATCCTGCGCCGCTCAAGTCGGCTCAGTTGCCAGGCTGCAGAGAATCCAGTCACCAATCTATGCAGGCCCACACGTTGCCTGAGGGCTTGTTGTTGGGTGGGGCCAGTCTCTAGGGTGGGCTGCCTGCCCTGGCTGAGCTGGAATAAATCGGTGCTCTAGCGGGTGGAGCAGACCCTGGGCTAGCAGGCCTCAGGGAGAACTCCAATGGCGTCTGTGTCAGCACGTCCACACCGGGCCACAACAATGGCCACCGCCAATGTCCCAGTCCCTGGAGAGGTCTCACCCCTCACCAAGATGCACTCAGGGCCTATTAGGTGAGTCTCTTGTCACCAAAGCACTGTGCACCTTTCTTTCTGGTGATTTTAGGATGCTTTCTGGAACGGGTGAGTTTGTGCGCGGGCCCTTTAAGAGCCAGTTTTAGTTTCTTTGTGAACCCGGTTGTCTGGGGGTGCTCCCCAATGCTTTAGTAGCAGGTACAGTCAGATATTATGCCGCTGGTCTCGATTGTGCTGGGTCCACAAAATGCCCACAGCGGGGGCGCTCCCGGCTCAGGACCCCGCGCCTCCAAGGAGGCTGCGTACCTGTGAGCTGCTCCCGGCGGCCGTGACGCTGGCGGCTGGTGAAGGCGGCGTTTTTCCTCTCCAGAAAGGAGTCTCTGCCTCTTCCACCTCAGTTAGGATTGTCCGTTGTTGCAGGAGTTCCTCTCATCCAGTTTTCAGTTCTGTGTCAGGGGTAATTTTTCCACGAGTAGTTGTAAATTGGCTGTGTCCACGGGAGGAGGTGAGTTCAGAGTCTGCCTACGCCGCCATCTTGACTCCCCTCCAGAACTTTTCTTTTGAGGTGATGATTTGCAATAGAAAAGCCTTTCTTTGACTGAGACTTTCTTAAATTACTTAAGAAATTGAAATTTTGATTTAACACCATAAAAATGAAATTGGGTACTTACTCTTATGGAGTAATAAAGAAAAAAATAAGAGTGGACTTACTATGTAAATAAACTCTATGTTTTTGCTACGTGAAGGCCAAATGATATCATGGAGTACTATGCAAAAGACTGTTTTACTATAATTGGTTAGAGAGAAGTCATGGGAGTTTGGGGACTTCCCTTGGCACACAGAAGTACAGACATGTTCCACTGAAAAGAGCCTGAGCAGAAGCAGTCAGTGCCATCCTCACAAAATGCAGGCTCTGAGCAAATGTCAGGTACGGATCTTTCTTGGCTTTGTATGATAAGGCACCTTGTAAAACTCAACAGCAGTAAATATAGAAGCAAACACAAGAAAAAGATATTTAAAAATCAGTGATATTCATTTTTTTACCTTCTTATAATTGGGGGTTCACTATTGAATTTTACTGATAATGGATTGACAGTAAAGATAAGTTTATTATCAAAATTTTCCCTTTTGAAGGTGACTGTACAATACTGAGGTTAGAGAAAAACTGATTACAGAAATTCAATTTGATTTATTGGACAAATGGTCAAAGTTGTTTGAAACAAATAAACCAGCAAACCTTGATAACATCTTCCTTCCTTCCTTCCTTTCTACTTTCCCCCCTTCCTCCCTTCCCACTTCCCTCTCTCTCTATCTCTCCTCCTCCCCCGACTCTTCTGTTTCTTTCTCTCCTCCTCACTCCTTTCTCCTGAAAGTTGAGAACAGCAAGATTATCCATTACTCCCAGCCTGAGGATAGTCTCATCTTGTGAGAAATATTATATGTGATAATGACACCTTTTCTCTCACATTGTGAAACTAGTAAAATAGAAATATCTCTTTCAGAAGTCAGAACTCTAGTAAAAACATGATTTGTTAGTTCTGGATAATCAAGATGTTATTTACCAAACTAAGAGAATTTCTAACACAAATATAAAATACATTTTGTTTTCCCTTGGGTGTTTAAGTGTCAAGAATGGTTTGAGTTTCAGGGTCACATTTGGGTCACATTTTTTTTCCTACAGATTTACTCGGATCCCAGGCATGTGAAGACTCAGCAAGTTGATAGGCAATTAGAGTTCATTACTCTTCAAAGATCCAGGTGTTCCTGGAAACAACTCCCCCTGGAAAACTTAACTCTTTAAAGAGATAAATTCAGTTCCACTCAATAAGTAATATTTGAGAGCACATTATGTACAAGACAGTATGCTAAGCCCTGGGGGTAAAAAGATACATTAGATGTTATTTCAGCTACTGAGGAACTTAGATTCTGGTACGGGACACTAACACAGAGCAAGTGGAAGGTAAAAATATTTTCCATTAAAATTTTTAAAAATGTATTTCTATATTTTATGTTATGCTACTAATGTTTTTTACTCCTTTGAGAAAAGCTTTCTGGCGTGTTTTTACTAGAGTTCTGACTTCTGAAAGAGATATTTCTATTTTACCAGTTTCACAATGTGAGAGAAGAGGCATCATTATTATATAGCGTATTTGTCGCAAGACAAAAATATCCTCAGGCTGGGACTAATGGATAAGAGGGAAAATAAAATCAGTGAAAACTGAAACAGCGATGAAAGAAGACTGAATCCCACGTGGACACATGAGCCAGTGCCGAATGACAAATGATAACAATGCTGGGTTGTTTTCAGTGCTGGTGGCAGGGGGTAGGGATGAGGATCCCAGACAGCCATGGGTGGTGTGAGTCATTAAGGAGATTTTTCTGAAACATTTTTTTAAATCTCTGTGTTAAAAATAAGTGAATACACCCAAATAGTTCAGATTAAAAAAATAAAAAAAGACAAAACTATAAACTAAACCTTAAAATAACATGGCCCTTAATTATTTTGCTTTGGTTTTTAAAAAGTGTTCAACATTAATGCAAGGAGGAGTCTTTAATTCATATTTAAGAGAACAGGACACGTGGTGTAGTAAAACAGCTATGCAGAGCCAGGAAACAAAACAAAACAAAAAATTACCTTTCTGCTCTCTCTACTTATGCAATTAGATGTGAATAAGGGCAAGAATATTTGTGGGGTGGGGGGTAGAATGAAAGTGATGGGCCCAGAATGTCCTGTTTAGATCTGAGCTCAGAAAGTATATCTCGATGGGTGCTTGTATGATGGGGAAAAACTATGTGGTCAAATAAGTTTGAAGGACTTATTGAGAGAAGTAAAGCTGAACAGACTTGCTTACTGTAGGACTTCTTTTCTTTTTTTTTCTGAGGAAGATTCGACCTGAGCTAACAGCTGTTACCAATCTTCCTCCTCTATTTTTATTTTTTGCTTGAAGAAGATTAGCCCTGAGCTAACATCTATGTCAGTTTTCCTCTACTTCATATGTGGGTTGCCACCACAGCATGGGTGATGAGTGGTGTAGGTCCATGCCTGGGATCCGAACCCAAGAACCCTGGCCAGGCCGCTGAAGCAGAGCACCGAACTTCACCCCGGGCTGACCCCCTGCAGGACTTTGTGCCTTTAATATACTGATGTGCCAGGAGAGGACCATGGCCTACAACATTCCCCAAATGCAGTCAATTATGGAACACTTACAGGGGAAACAGGTCCTTGGGACACAGTTTTAGAAATTTCTATGTTAGTGTGGAGCACGTGGAAAACAGTTACTGCTCTTTATTTTAAGAGAAAAGAAATGAAGCCAAATTAATTATCTCTGGGTCCAACATGGAGTTACGCACCTGATATAAGTTGTCTTATTTTACCCTGGTCTCTGTGATGTATTATTACTCTTCCCCTGACATGCCCCCCACCCTCCAATTTCCAATTTGTAGATTAGGAAACTGAGGATCTGAGAAGTTAAATATAGCATCCTGGTAAGCTGGTAAGATTCAGACTGGGATTAAAATTTATAGTTTTTTTAAAAGCTTGAATTTTGGAAAAAGTGAATGCAACTGGAATAAGTTAAATAAGGAAGGGATTGCATCACATGATAGATTCATTGCTGAATTCAAGGGACACCCATGTGATGATGCAGATGTGGCCCCTTCTTAGGAACTTAAGGTTTGATGGGAAAGGCAGACCCAGAAACTAGTAATTTCAATGCAATATAGGTGATTAAAAGAGGCGCACACATCTCTCTGCCTTTATTCATGATATTCATTCTCCTTGAAGTGCAGTGAACCTGGGCCCACGTCTCTACCTTTTTAAACACATCAGAAGTTTTAAGACTGAATTCCAATGCATGTTCCCAGTGAAACATTTTCTAGCTGCCTGCACCTTTCCTCATTTGGAATTTATTGCTTTTTATACTATGTTCTCATAGCACTTTGCTTTTCCTCCATCAAAACTTTTATTTTCAAAGTGTGATTCGCTGTATGATTTGTGGTATACCTGTTTATCTTCCTCCGAGATCAGGAGTTTCTTGAAGGATGTTGTTGTCTTAGACATTCTTATAACCTCCACTGCCTCAAACAAACGGCCCTTTGCTTGAATATAGCAGACCCCCAATAAATGTTTTGGTTAGTTGCTTTTGAAATAAAATGAACCTTTTTTTTTTAAAGTTAAATTTTACCATTGTTTTAAGATCTAATGATCTTACAACCTGAACTGTAGCAGCAAGAAAATTCTTAGAGGCAAAAAAGGGTAGAATGTTCTTCCTATTTTGTTTTTTACCTCCCTCTGTTTTGTCATTAAGTCACAGATTATGAGGAAAAGTCAGAGGAAATAGGGCATAGACTACCTAGCTCATTAGGAAACCCGTAAGAGCCTTTCCATGAACTAACAATCCAGTTTGATTACCAGGCAATTTTAGCAATTACAGCGAGAAAATGAAGACTAGAAGGAAGTCCCTTACAGAGCCTCTAGCACCAGGCTCTTTTGAAATCTTGTGTTGTAGACAAATCCCGGGAGCCTCTAAGTCAAGCCTGGGGAAAATATGATTATTTTAATCAGTAATAATTAAATCAACGGGAGTATAGGCATTTCCTTTTGTCAAATCTTGTCCAACCTTTGTAGGCTTTGCAAGAGATTTGAGTATATGAAAGGATCTTTCTTATCTGTTTATGATTTGAAATTTGTTGGGTATTTAAAAAAAGAACAGTTGAAGCAGGACATCATAACCACAATACGTGTGATTCTTCAATGTTTAGGATGATGGGAAGCTTAGTTATTTGTTCATAAATTATCAAATCTACATAATGCAAGACAAGTTTAAAAATGTAAATATATTACGTCATATATTTTAGTCTTTAAAAAGAGGAGGTATAAACAACTAAATATCTTAGGATAAGTACGGGAATAAATACACAACCAATCTTCTTTTAAAGAAAACATGTAGGGAGTAGAAGGTTTTGTTAAACTTGTGACCATTGTAGATTTACTTAAGCCAGATTTTGAATCTAGATATTCCCTGAGAGAATTATTTAAAGCCGGGGTCAGCACATTTTCTTCTGTAAAGAGCCAGATAGCAGATATAGGCTTTTCAGGTCCCACAGCCTTTATAGCAACTATTTCACTCTGCCACTGCAGGGCAAAAACGGCCATAGATTATACGTAAACAGATGGGCCTGGCTGTATCTAATAATACTTGAGTTACGAAAGCTGGCAGTGGGCCTGATTTAAAGCATTGATATTGCTATCCCTCAAGATTTTCTGTGGGAGGTGACTGAATGTAGGAGTGAACAGCTATAGTTTTGTATGCCCAGGACGGTGGTCCCCTTCTGAGAAATGCTCACCCCACCCACACACTATGATGTGGGAGTTTGAGATTGCACTTTTTCCTTTGATTGAGGGTCTTCTTTTCCTGAGTCAACTCTTCCTTCCATTGAGTCGATAAATTTCTCTTTGGCTTAAGCTGGTCTGAGTTGTATTTCTGTTTCTTGTTCCTGGGAGGGTCTTGCCAGTACAAATGAGTAAGCACCGCTGAGTTGGAGATGAGGCTGGAAGGGAGGTAGGGATAGTGGTTACCTCTTTGGCTTAGCAGGTTACGCCAAGTTGAAGACCCCAGACGTTTTCCTCAGGTGAGGCCTTCCTGAGGTTGCACAGCTGGTTGAAGCAGAGACTCACCCAAATGGAGGTGATTGTAGATGAGCAATCATCTTCCCTGTAGAATCCCCCAAAGGGCTTTCCAGTAAACGCCACTCTTATGGAGCTATTTGGCGTGCTTGTCCTATGTACAGACCATGGTTGTAAACTTGATCACTTCTCCGCGCTGTGCTGGAATTTACGCTGGCTTGGCCACTCTCCAAGTGTTGTAAGCATCCTAATCCCTCTGGGAAGCTTTTGTAACGAAGAGTATTTTGTTTCTCATAGTAGTCATTGGTTCTCTTTCACAATCCTGAGCAGCATGGTCTTTGGGAAAATTTCAGCAGAAATGATCAGAAGACACTCCTGTTGGGCCTGTTTCTTCTTGTCACTTGAATCATTGTCTGCTCTTGCCTGCTGTGAGAGTCCTTCCCATCTTCTCTCCTGTAGCTGGTGTATTTCTGTTTACAGTGAAGCTTTGAACAATCTGAATCCCTCCATGATTTCAGGCGAACACTTTGATTGGGTTATGGTGACTGGGTGGGCCCCCAAATAGGATAATCTTGGTCAATGTTCACCCGTTCCTAAATGCACACAGCTCAGCATGTTGTGTGTTTATTAAAACAACTCTGTGGTTTGTCAAACTGAAGTTAAGTTGATGTTGACTATTTTATGGGGCACTCCCACTGAAAACAAAAACTGTGGGCTGATGGCACAGAAACAAATGACTAATGTGCGTCCAACACGAGGGTAACTAAAGGCAAGTCAAAATAAAAGCTGGAAAGAGCTCTAATTATTTGTAGCTTCTACTGTGTGATTATTCAGACTTTTTCTATTTAATGAGATCTGTCAGTCCTGATTGGGTTAGTGGTTTTAAAAAAAGGATAACATACCTGCTTCATTGAACCTGAATATGAATTATACCATATAATAACAAATGATGATTTATTAGGAGATTTCCAAGTGTGAGTATTAAGATATGCTATTTTATTTGATCCTTACAACAATCCTCTGAGGTAGGTATTGACCCCATTTTGTGATGAGGAAAACTGAGGTTTAGAGAGGTCAGATAACAAGCCCTTGGTCACACCAGTGGCAAGAGATGGAGCCCGGACCAAAATCTGTGGAAGCACCAGAAACAGTGCTGTTACCTGAAAGGAATTGCAGGATCATCAATTTACTGGTCCTTTTCAGCGGGGTCCATCTAAGACCAGGTTGTTTTGTCCTGGTCTCATGAAGTTTGTATCTTTGCTAAATACATTTGCCAATATACAATACATAGTTTATCTGAGAACCCGAAATGAATGTTTTATCCTCTAGAGCAGCAGACTTCAATTAGAGGCAATTCTGCCCACTCCCCATCACCCTGGGCACGTATGGAAATGTCTAGAGACATTTTTGGTTGTCATGACTGGGTGGGAGCTGCTACTGGCATCTCATGTATAGAGGCCGGGGTTGTGAGGTGCTGCTAAACATCCTAAAATGTGCAAGACAGCCTTCTCTCAATAAAGAATTAGCCTCTCAAAAATTCAATAATGCCAAGTTTGAGAAACCCAATTCTGTGGTGCTCTGGAAATTAATGGCAAAACCTTGGAAAGATTGAGAAGTTGGGCAAGCAGAGCTATATGTCTCATATCCATAGAGAATTCTGTGCTATCTCCAGCAGCTCTCGCAGACCAGCCCCGTTAGCACATGTCTCCAGCAGGGCTGGTCTGTGATGTCATGGAATATCATCAAAAAGATAAACAGATATGAAAGTGGAACTCCAACATTTCAGAAAACATAACTTTGGCATCCACGTTCCTTGTTTCTTGTTCCATGTTCCTTGGCAGCCATGTTCTTTTTTTCACTCTTACACTGAACATTTTTTCCAAAAAATGGCAACTTCTGAAACTGTGCCTCTTCTTTTGAAACACAGCATATGCTTGTCTAAATGCTCCATGTGGCCAGAGTTCCAAACACAGGGCTTTTTACATTTGTTTCTCATCATTTTTGACAATTAGCCTCCCTTATTTCAATAAACATCTCACTCTTAAAGAGTAGTTTTTAAGTACCATTTATCTTTTCCTGGGTGGAGTAAAGATTTCCCATGAACAAGCATTTCATTTTTTTTTGGCAAAATGTTTTTCCAAATGTTTAACTCTGTGGGCAAACCTACAGGGTAGACGAAAAAAGGATGTTTTGAGAGTTGAAAGTCTCCTCTAAGCTCCTAATGCTAATTCTTTAGTTTCCACGTTAAGGAAAGCCCCCTGCCACTGAAAACAGTATGGCTTAACATTGGGGATATGGTTTCACTTCAATACAAGCAAATAACATTCTTTTTGGGCAATTCTCCAGGAAATAGAATGATATTTTAACCTAACATATTTCAATGAATACTTGAGTTCAATAATCTTTCACTATATTAACAATTTCAGAAATTGAAGGAAAAAATAAGAGCAAAAGTTAAAATAATTAATTTATACATTTTATTAGAAACAAACAAACAAACATTGAGTGGTATGCTGTTCTTTTAAGTGACCAATAAATTTAATCAAATAACATCTCTTCTAAGTCCTGGAAATGTATGGAAATGGCTGATTATTTTAATAGAGTTTTAGAAATTGTGTCTAAGATCACTCCTAGTTTATGGGGTTACCATTTTAGGGGAACTCTTACATTGGTGTTTGAGAGACTGCTTATCAAGCAGAAGGAAATTGGTTTACCAAGAGACATTTAAAATGCTTAAGATCTGCGTATAGAAGATGAAGCCATAGTCTCCCCACTTCATCAGAACTTCAAAAAAACCAAGCAAAACCTTAAAATTGAGTCTTTCTCCTTCCCAGTTATTCACTCTCTCCATCTTAGAAGCATCTTTTATGTCTATATTTGTTTTCAAGAGAAAGGAATTCCAAAATTCAGAAAATTGTATTAACTTGACCTCATTATGAATGGGCACACAGAGCAATACTTGCCTAGGGCTTCGCCCCTGCAATTGGCCCTGACAATGTCAAGAGAAGGAAATGCCTGTAAGCTTAGGAGATTGGTTTAAATTGAGCAGTAATCTTTTTTGGCCCCATTGCCCTGACAATTGAGAAACAAAGTTCCTACATTTGTGCCGGTTTTGTCACTAAATCAAGGGTGTGTGTATGTGTGTGAGTGTGTGTCTACAAGATGTATAATTAATTATGTGACATATAGGCAAACTCAGGCAAGAAGTATAATACATACCAGGGCTGGACATATCATTTATTTGTTCTCCAAGGAACTTCTGAATTGAAAACTGGTTATTAACTTTCTCAGTCTAGTTTGTAATGGTGATTCTTCTTCCTCTTTTTTGTTCATCTGTAATCAAAATAAGGAGATTGAAGGATAGATGGAATCCTTTACCTCCATCGCAGTGTGAATTTTATGAAGAGGTATTTTATAGTCTGGATGTCTGGATTTCTTGGTTGGTGATTTTATTGGTTTGTATAGCAGGCTGCTCCTCCCTGGAGAAATTAAGTCTTCAGACTTCTGGTTGGCAAAGTCTTTGAGTCCCTCTGCTGTGCTCCCCTTGGGGGATGGAAGTGTCTCAGGTTGGTCTACAGTGGCTTCTCTCACTGAGCACTATACTACCCTTCCAGGGGAAACTGCCAATTGGCAGCCAGACATGAGTGGTCTGGACAATTAGCAGGCTTCTGTTCAGTCTTTGGTCTTGTTGACTACTGTGACTACAGAGCAAGCATGTCACTTGGATGAGATGGGAATTCAGGCATGTGAATTAACTGGCCAGCGTCCAGCGGCAACACCAAAGGTGGCTGTGAGCAATGTTTTAGTCCTCTACCTCAATCTCCATAAACCCTCCAAATATACCAAATACATAACAATCTAAATCAAAACAAACAGTGGGCTTTCTATGCATGCAAATTCAAAACAAATACATAGTCTTCCCTTTCCAAAACGGATTTTTGCCTGTAAGCCCTTCTTATGTAGGAATGCTGAAACTGTCCATGCCAACAGTTTAGGAGGGAATATTCCCCAGATTAAAAAAAAAATGAATTGTGGTTGATGTTAAGCTTATTCACTGATATTTCTATGGCCTCACTGAGCCACCTTGGATTATATAGCTCCTGGGCAAAAAAGTTTACAAAAGTGAAAAATCTACATAAGTCTTTTAGTTTCTGGGATTTTAAGGAGCTGAGCAAACCTTCTGACTAGAGGCATCTTGAATAACCAGAGGAGACATTTACGATTAAACTAGATTATTAACAGATGGTTGGTAAGCATGTAGATAAAGAAGCCATGATTGCTCAGAAATTCCGTTGATTCATTGAAAACACATCATACCAAAGAAACACCATTTCCTATTTAAATGAACTCCGTTGAGTGGTAGATAAGAAAAACACTATAGGTTCAGTATTTCATTTTTGTAGGACATTTGATAGAGTCTCAGCTGAGGAGGTTGTTGTGTAATGAAACAATCATTAGACTTAGAATCAGAAAATTGACCTGAATCTCCCACTTACGAGTTCTGTAAACTTTCACAAGCCATGCAGCTTTTCTGAAACTAAGGTTCTTCATCTGTAAAATAAGCATACATTTTATGTATTTTTCAATCTCATTCCAAATTACTGAATGCTTGAGAGCAAGGTTAAGTATTGTGGTTTGGATGAAACTCCAGTTAGATGGATTCACAGTGAGACAAAGAAATAGGCTCAAAGACTATTGGTTAATGGATCAATGTCAACTTCATATAAGAGTTTTAGTAGTGTTCCATTCAACTCTAAATTTTATCCTGTTCAACATATTATCAATACATTTCATAGAAATATAGAAGTGATAGTAATTAAAGGTACACATAAATACAGGAGGATAGACAGATTCCAATTATAAAATCAAATTATTAAAATATTTTATAGCTGTACAGTGTACAGCTGGGCTAAAACCCAATACCAAGTTTATCATACATAGACATAAATTTCTATCTTTAAATTATAAAATATCAATTACATTATTATAGGATGAGAGCTGACTATAATAGCAGTTCAAGGAAAAAGCACTGAGGAATTTAATTGAATATAAGCCAAGTGGAAGAAAAATTCAGATGATTTTAGGAGTTCCGTTCTTCCTCCACTTGTGCAAATATTTCACTTATTTCAATTAAATAAACACTTATTGAATATTCTCAGCCTCTGCCCTTGTGGGACTCATACTCAGCTAGGTGTAATTATATTATGATGTGATCCATGCTGTGATAAAGGTATGTAAGTGACTATTGAAGCTGAGAAAAAGACATGAGTGAGACATTTTCCAGGTGTGTATATGTGTAGGTGTGAGTGTCCCTATGCAGGGCAGTGGAAACTATAGAGGCAGGTTATGCTGATTTGGGTCCTGAGGAATTAATTGGAGTTATCTATTGGACTTCATGGGGAAGGGCATCCCAGATAAAGGAGATCATGGCATGGAAGCTCATGGCATGTTTGAGGAGTATTAAAAGTTTTATATGGCCAAAGCATAAATTTGTGTGTGGTGTTTGAGTCAGGTTATGAAAAGCTTTTAATATAATAAATTGTTTGAACCTCATCTTGAAAGTGATGGAAAAGGCATCACAGATTTTAAATTGGTGACATCACTGGATTTGTGTTCGAGAAAAACAACTCTAAGGGCTCAGTGCTGTACTGACAGATGAAGGAAGAGGCTGCAAGCAGGGAAACACATTAAGAAATAGATTAGTCAGGAGTCTTTGGTTATGAGGGATAGAAATCTAAAGTGATCTAGTTTGGGCATAATAGAGAATTGATTGAATCCTATAACCAAGGGTAGATGTAAAACCAGCCTTAACAGTGACTCTATAGGAATCAGTGACCTGAATGCCATTTAGATTTTCTTTTTCTGTCTGTTGTCTTTACCTCTTTCTATGTCAGCTTCCTTCTCTCATACAAGATTCATTAGGCTTAATCTGTGACTCCAAGCAGCTGTCTCACCAGAGAGTTTCAACATCTTGTGTACGGGCTTTGTCGGCTAGGTTGGGTCATGTGGTCATCCATGGAGAAATCACTGAGGTCACGGGATAGGATGTCTTGACAGGCTTAGGGCTCACCTGCCTATTCAATATCTGCTTCCAACTTCTTAATTGAAACCAGAACCCTGAGTTTGTTTAGGGATGTAGTGGACCCAACCCCGTGCAATTGATCATGATTAGTTTAAGCTAAGCATTACAATCTTATTCTGTTTTTCTGACTTTTTTTTAACTGGAGATATCTTGGAAACTCACTTCATTCCAACAAGATTCTAAGGAAAGTATGCTGCAGGAGTTTCTAAAAACCCATTTGCTCTCTTCATAAAAGAGATTGGACTTGATTGGGGCCTTCTTTTTTCCCTCTGCTTTCTTTCCTGCCCTTAGAACAGACATAATGCCTTGAGCTGCAGTAGCCAACTAGTGACCATGAGTTAATATGTGTGTGGGAAATGCCAAGGGAATTGCAAAGACATAAGCCCTAATTTTTTGAGCCCCTATAGCTAATGTGAGCAACTACCTACCTCCAGCACTCTTATTATGTGAGAAAAACAAACCCTTATTGCCTAAGATACTTATTGCCTAAGCTACTTATTGCCTAAACTGTTAAATAGTTTTGGTCACTTGCAGCCAAATACCTTCCTAAGTGTTATGTTACTTCTAGTCAAATACTGTGGCCACGAAGATGAGGTCAAGCAAAAAATTGGCAGCTGCTATTTAGCACACATGTCCAATACTATGGGGGAGAGGGACTAGTTGCCCACAAAGGAGAGAGTGGGTGTAACATAGAGACAGTCGCTGTGGGAATCACAGTAAATGGGACAGAAAGCCCAGTTTGAATTTGGTACAGGGATATTTGTAAGAGTCACTGCCTTAGCCTGGCCATGGCATCTGGACAAAGACAGTGGATATGGGGCTGGAGAGAAAAGAGAGGCATGTGAGAGGGAAAAATCAAAGGGACTTAATTGAGTTTAGGTTTATAGTGGCTTGATGCTAAAGATCACACTTAAGTAGATGACAGTAATGGCTAAAAAGTATAAACAGATAAAATTTTCGTCAGCTGTCATAGAAGCATAGTATCAAATTCAAATACAGGACCTAGCTACCTGCCTGCTATCTATCTATTCTTCTATCTATCTATCTCTCTGTTTATCTATCTATCTATCTATCTACCTACATACCTACCTATCATCTATCTATCATTGTCATCTATCATCTATCATCTAGCTTGCTAGATATCAAGTTAATTGTTTTTCCTCCAAATCTTACTTTTAACAAGATGTAAGTAATTCATGAATAAATGTACATATAACAAGATAAAATAAGTGTAAAATAAATAAAATTGAAGCAGAAGGAAAGTCAATGCAGAACAATAAGAGGAACTGTACACAAAAAATGCCTGGCATGAAGTCCTGTACACATGCTTGGGAGGACCAGTAGAGGTAGCTGAATAAGGTATGGAGAGAAAGGGTTCCTAAATACTGATTTATATATTCTAGCAGCTAACTAGGAGTAGCATCACTTACAATAGTCACAGTGTCCATGCTGTCAAAGCAAACTGGCTACCTATAAGAAGCACAACTATTTCTGATGTGCAACCAGAGAGAAGTTTCTCCCAGGCATCCCCAGAAAGGCTTTCATGAAAATATGCTTACAGTAAATCTGGAGACAAGTTTTATAGAAGTATTTATCATAATATCCCCTTAATATAGGATGATGGCACAATATCAAGTACAGTTCAATATAAGCTATCCTCTGGGTTTGGAGCCATGTAGACTAACAGTCCTGTGCTTCTCCACGATGGTCAGCCATGGCTGGAATGCTATGTTCAGTTCTGGGGGTGTACTTGTACAAAAGATAATTATCAATCGCATAACACCCTGTGCATATTATATTCTTAATAGATGCTTACTGAAGGAATAAATGTTTGAATGAATGCATGAATGGTTGTGGGAACTGGACATATTTTACTTAAGAGAGGCCCCTGGTTTCCCTCCCCGTTCAATTTTATGTTGATTATCTATCTTCTGATTAAATCGTGAATTCCACGAGGGCAGGAATTTTGTCTTGTTTGTCTTTGTAGCCCCAATTATGTAGAGTGTCCGGTGTAGAAAAGTGGTCAAATGATGGTTTTTGAAGGAATGTATGACTGAGTGAGCATGTCTCAGATATACAAACAACCATGTATGGAAGAGAAATTGGACTGATCTACAGTCTTATCTTGGTGTAATTTTATCTCCGAGTAAGGCAGAAACATAAGGTGACCCTAAAGTTTGGAGGTAAGATATTTATCACTGAATAAACCCCCAGGGAGAGAAGATGTTTAAAGGGAATTTGGGCTTTACTTTTGTGGGATGTAGAACTATGTTCTCTCAGGTGCAGGAAAGAGAGCTCAACAGCCTATATTCTCTCACTGTCTTGGATATTCTTATTAGGAAAATTGCAATGCTGCCTCCGCTTCATGCTGTCTGCCTGTGTACCAGAGTAGAGGATGCTTGTTTGGTGGTAGTGTTGGAGAGGAAGGAACTTATTCCATTTCCTCACCACCTTTCATTATCTGATCCTCCAGATGGAAGATCTTATGAAAGCAAAGAAAAAAAAAAAAAGAAAAAAATTGTCTTTTCCAAGTTTTTCGACTTCTTCTCCATCTTTGGAGACAGCATCCATTTGTGGGTAAAAGTCTAGACTCTGGAACCAGATGATCTGAGTTCAAATTCTGACTTCACCACTTGCTTATTGCGTGATCCCAGGCCAATTACTTAACTTTTTATACCTCAGTTTTCCCATCAGTAAAGCAGAAATAATAATTATAATACCCATATCAAAGGGTTGCTGTGAGGATTAAATAAGTTAATTCATGTAAAGCACTTAAAAGTGACTGGCACATAGCACTCAACAGAAATTAGCTAATATTATTATTGTATTATGTTACTCACCAATACTTTCCTTTTGTTGATTTTTGCCATGTTCAATATAAAAATATTCATAGTTAAAAATAAAATCAGAAAATATTATCACATATCTAGTATGTTCCAGACATTATTCGACTATATGGGGAATACTAACTTGGCCTTCACAGAGCTTATAATCTACTCATGGAGGAAAGAACAAAACTCACAAGAAACAAGAACACATACAAATAGAAGTAGGAACATGTACAACAATCAAGCAATATCACATGGTGGTAACTTACTGTTTTGCAAATTATTGATATATATATATATATATGAACAATGGGTTTTGAAAACAAATGTTTACTGAATGCATTTGTGAAGAAAATTGGTAAAATTTAAGAGTGTTTATTTTGATATTTCATTATAGCATATGCTAGGAGAGGGGACGACTTAAAAGAAAAACTAAATGTGAAAAGCAGAACAGGCAGAGATTAAGCTAGACCTGAAGTCTTCAAAGGTATGAAAAATTATAGATTACGTGGGTCATTAATAAATGAGTAAAACATAAGGCAGGCTTCCAGATTTGTGAAGAATTACTCTTGGAAACAGATAGGATGAAAATGTGGTATGAGTTTATGAGGAGTTTATATATGTATCTGATCCTGGGCCAGGAACAGATTCCAAACATATCCACCGAACTGGTCGCACATGTGAATGTCCTGGAAAATTCCCAGCCGTAATTCTATTTCCCCAAGTTGCTCAGCCCCTGACTGAAATGTTCTTGGAAACATAAATACGCAGAACACTGAAGAAATCAGAACAGTTTATACGATTGTTTTTCTACAGAGAAATGTTTTAATCTTTGTAGTGAATTGGGTTAGGATTCCCCAAGATTTGTTCACCATATTCTGATTAAAATTCTGATAGTATTAAGAATCATTTACCTTTCTTCTGAAACATTTTAATAGCTTCCACCTTACTCAAAACCACGGTTTATTTTACGTGCAAAGGCAAGAGAAAGAAAATGGAAAGAGCCAGGCATTAAGAGAGTTAAACTAGAGAGTCCAGCCACAAAATTCCAAGTATTTTAATGGATATTCGTGGTTTTCCCTGGGGTTTAAAGAAAAATTTGCTACCTTTGCAATCTGAAATCACATTCATGTGTAAAGGCTATTCTATTTAGAATCAGAGGTTCACAAAGCCTTTCCGTGAGAGGAAAGTTTTGAAATCCCACCCCATGCAGAAATCTTTTTACAACCTGGCTTACAGTTGCTCCCCCAGTCTCCAGCCAAGGCCTTCCAGTGACAAGTACCTTATTAGTGCAAACGTCAGCCCGTTCTAGTGTTGAATACATCTGATAGCAAAAACAGTTCTTCCTTAGGTAGTTCAAATGCTGTTTGCCTTTTCAGCCTCTGAAAATTTGTAAGATTGTTTCCATTAAAACCCAAATTACAGGCCGGCCCACTGGTGTAGTGGTTAACTTTGCGTGCTCTTCTTCGGTGGCCTGGGGTTCTCAGGTTCGGATCCCAGGGGCAGACCTACAGAGCAGTCGTCAAGCCATGCTGTGGCGGTGTCCCACATAAAAAATAGAAAAAGTTGGCACAGATGTTGGCTCAGGGACAATCTTCCTCAAGCAAAAAGTGGAAGATTGGCAATAGATATTAGCTCAGGGCCAATCTTCCTCAAAAAAAATAAAAAATAAACAAACCCAAATTATGATGACTTTGAGTCCCAATGGGCCCTTGTAAGAAGCAGAGTCTTTAGAACACTTCTCAGATATTTTTCATCCCCCCAGGGTGTTGTTTCCCATGTGCTCTCACACAGATCCAGCCCAGTTCTTCACTCTGGTCCTCTTGTCAATCTCCCATGCTACTGGCTTGAACACAGATGGTCCTTATAAGGTGGCCCCCCTGCCAGGCACAGTTGGCTATTATTGGTGGTTACTACTTTGGAGCTACAGTTCTTCCTTTGGCCATCCTTCCCAGCTATAGAACAAAATCTTCATGTAATTCTCTATAGCACAGGCTGTAACTTTCATCACGATTTATCAAAGATTTGGGATTATTTGCTATTAGATATGGTTACTTTGAAGGCTGTAGGCCATGGGGCTTTCACAAAACACACCCTATGTAGCCTCTGGTTTTCTTCCCTGTGGCAGGCTCAATTCACCAGCAGACAGAGTGTCCTTGGGCCTCAAATTCACTAGACAAAGGGGGAGAAAATATTTACCCTCACACCAATCTCAGGTCTACATGATTCTATCCCCAAGTCTTCTTTTTTCTAGGTAATTATCCTTTGAGATTCAAGGACAATTATGTTAATATGTAACAATTCAACATCAGTGATTTCCTAAAGTGTGAGTTTTTCAGTTTTAGGAAATGCTAGGTAAAGGACCTTCTATCAGGAAAGGTTCTTATTGGAACTAACAGAAAACAACTTCAGCTAACTTAAACAGGAGAGAAATTTGTTAGAAGAAAAGTAGGTGGCTCCTAGAATCGGGCTTAGAAAACAGACGGTGACCTGTGGAGGCTGGGCTATAGGAGCAGCTGAGACCCAGCTGTAGCCGGGGTCTGGTTGGGAAGTTGCCCCTGGCACAGCCACCTCTGAGCACTTGTGTCAGCCATCACTGCCAGACTCTGTCCCTTCTACCTTTAGACCCTAAACTAGTGCTGTCTAAAAGAACTTTCCTTGATGATGAAAGTGTGTCTTCACTGTCCAACAAGTAGCCACCAGCCACATGTGGCTGCTGAGCATTTGAAATGTGTCTGAAGAACTGAATTTTTGATTTTGTTTAATTTTAATTAAAATGAATTTAAATAGCCACATGTAGCTACTAGTTACCATATTGGACAGCACAGCTCTAACCTATCTTGGGATTGTCAGTCGAAATTTTTCCGGAAGCCACTTTTCCAGGTGTGAAAAGTGCCACCCACACTTCTATTCCTTGGCTCCTAGATCTCTCTATTTGGCCTATGTGAGAAACAATACCATATAGGTCATCAGGTCAACATAGATAGCATCCTCGCAATAAGTATTGTCCATCAACCATTGCACTAGGATGGCTTCAATAGGCCCTCCCATCATTTGATGAGGCCAGGAGCACCTAGTGACAGGGTAATAATATCAGTGGATCGATCCATGTCCATAGGGCCTTAGTTAAATGTTATGGCTCTAAAGCCAGACTTTCTAGGTTAGAATTCTGGCTCTGCCATGTACTAGCCCTGTGACTTGAAGAAAGTTATTTAACTAAGGTGCTGTTCCTCAGTTTCCTCATGGATATGATGAGAGTACTTAACTCAAACAGTAGATAAATAAACTCATATAAAGCACAGAAGAGCACCTGGTACCTAGTAAGTTCTCAGTGAATGTTGGCTGTTATTGTCATCAATGCTACAGACACCCAAATGATTTGCAATAAAAGATCCAGTGGATAGTAATCAGTCTTCCTATGAAAACATGAATAAGCATGTCTACCAAAGTACTATGAGTCATAATATAGACTTGAAAAGTTAAAAATGTCAAAAGACACTACTGACTCTAAGGGCCCGACTTCCAGAAGTGCAACTCTTACCTTCTTAGTTGAGAATATATCTTGTATTATAAAATATCACCTTCTAAAAACAAGTAGTAAATTGTTTGATGATGAAACTTCTACTCTGCATGTCGAAAGAGTAAAAAAAATTTTTGTCTTAGATTTAGGGTAGAGAGTGTGGAAACAAACACATGAAGGAAACAATGCCAATGAGACTAATCTGTGCTGACTCCGAAAAACACATTAGTGGCTTCAGAAATTATTCCTGTCATTATATTGAGGGTTTTTATTTTTGTAAAAACAGAAACCGAAAAGGCAGAAAAGAACTCCAGCACTCAGATTCATGCGTGGAGCATCGCAGTGGTGAAAGAAACTATGCTTGTCTTGCATTTAGACATTTATTTCAGTCTTGAACTCTGCTTAGATCTCACCGCGGGCCTTCAACAGCCAGCTCTTAGCACCATACGGTCCTGTCTTAGGCAAGCTTTTTCTTTTCCCTTTGAAAAAAAGGGAGAAAGAAAAAAAATGCACAGTAATCCTAATCCCTCAAAAATAATTTCCCTTCTTTCTAAAGATTTAAAAAAAAAATAGAAGAAAGGATCTTGCACAATTTTCCATCTGGTTTTAAAAACAAAGATAACATATTTTAGTTCTCTACTATGTTATAGGGAGCAAATGGAAGAGTTATAACATGACATTCCACAGAAAAAACCAACCTGGGGATTCTATTTTTTCATATGAGATCAATAAAAGTGCCCCCACGTGCATGTGTATATAAATTTTGCGAGTCTTTTACACATGTGTTTCTCAAATGCCACTAGCCCATAGAAAATAACAAATCCCCTAGTTTTCTAGAAACCAAATCAATAAGACATGGAATCTTCATCAGGCAAGAACCAAGTACTTTGAAGTATTCATACATACCAGCTGGAAGAAATATACCATTGCCATACTTAAACCTAAACACGTGTATGTATTACTACTAAATTAGATATATTAAAGTTCACAATTTCCTGGATGCAACTATGTGTATTTATGCAATTTCTAGACTGATAGAAAGTAAAAAAAGAGAAGTGATATCTAAACTAATGCTTTAATTTTTTTCCAGTTTATTTCCTAAAAAGAATATGACTTATTATGTGTATTTTTAAAATAAGATGTGTGTTTTGAGTTGATTTTCCAGTAGTGGAGATGTGCCTAATAGGTCCTCAGTATATGTGCTTAAATGTTCCACGAATGACAGCACGCATTTGTGAGACAGCTGGCCAAGGTGAGAGGAACTTTCATGTATACAAAGGTAACATGTTTGTATGACAATGAACCTACAAAAAGTCCACACTAGCGCCATGTTTTACCCAACTAAATGAATAAATCCGAATCTGGAATATTTACATTTACTTGCATTTTTCACAAAGCTCTTTTGAGATGAAAATCCAGAAAAATTTACACACAGAATTTTCTGTTTTGAAATAGTAGCTACTAGAGCCAACAAAGAGTGCTCTAATAGGGGGTCAACTTGTCTTTGTCCAGTGAAGAAACTAAGTAGCCTTCATTCCTCTATCCTCTTCCACCGAGTGGCAACCAGGTCCTTTCTCATCCGACTTTGTGTTAGAGACATAGGGCTGTTTATCTCATTAGGAAAATTCTTTTTTGAAGTTTATTTATTTATTTTTTTATTGAGGTAACATTGGCTTATAACATTATATAAATTTCAGGTGTACATCATTATATGTCAGTTTCTGTGTAGACTACATCATGTTCACCATCCGAAGACTAGGAATCTTAAAAGACAATGGGCAGTGCCATAAGATCATAGCAACTGATGGTCCTTCTTCCCCTAGATTTCTCTAGACGTAAACCCCAAACATGAAACTTCTGAAGAAAAATTATCCTCTGTGAAACTGCCTCTTCAGTTTACTCACAAATCTCTTCTACTTCCCTCCCCTGTCCCATTTCTCACAAACACTATATTGCTAGGACAGTCTCTTGTCACTGAAGGAAGGGATTGGAATGTAATTCAAACGAGTTAATAGTCTTTGATGAATGAGAAAGAAAATCTCAGAGATTAATGAAGGCTTCTGGGGCCATTTCCTCTTGTTTTGGAAATAAATTAATAAGGACACAGTATCAAGGAGAATTATATAAGTATATGTTCTATTAAAACACCAGGGACCTGGTAGAAATCCAACCAACAGAGTATCTTCTGAGTAAACAATAACATTGGGGTCTGGGAGGACTAAGTCTAAACAGCTTTTGAAAGCACATAGACTCTCTTCATAAGATATGTTTATACAATGCTTTAATAATTATTTGGAGAGTAAAAGTTTTAGCTGCTTAGGTGGCTATTTTCTTTATAAAACCACAAATAGTTTGGCTTGAATGTCTAATTGACTAATTCCTCTCCTTGCATAATTCATGTTTTTACACATACATGCAAACACAAATACATGCCACACACACAATTTGGTATGGTATTGATGGCACACTTGAGTGTAAATAGCTAATTTTGGCAATTGCTTTATAATCTGATCGTGAGTGATACCCTAATCTAGAATTTTGTTTTGATTTTTTGCTTTTTTTAAACAGAAACATTTAATCTCTGGTTTAATCGTTACCTATTCTTGAGTAGGAATGAAGTGCAATGTAGTCCTTCAAAACACAGTTCTAAGTGTCTGACCTCCCCTAGGAATGTCCTCCTACTCCAAAGGAAAGTATGATCACTATATTAAATCCACTCTTTAGAAGGTCACTTGAGGTTTATTCTCTATCTTTTCCTCCCATGAAAATCTCTGGTGCCTGCTGCCCCATGCTGGGACCAGGAAACAAAAGCGTGGTGGTGAACAAATGTCGCAGTTCAAGCTCTGAAAGAGAATTTCTATTAAAATGGACAACAGATGTGAACAAAGAAAAGAAATGGATCAAAGATGTGAACTCCATTTGTGAGATTATTTGCCAACACAAAGCATGTAGGTTTTTGTTATTTTTAACTTTCATCAATGCGACCTTCTGGGTGGAGGAGGAAATAACACAAAAAAATAAAATAAAGGGAGTACGCAGTTAGGGAATAGAAAGACGTATCTGTGAAAAGGAGCGGGATTTAAAAGCAAGCAGTTCCACACACGTTTTTGATTACCTTATCTATGTAGGCACTGGTGGGGATGCTGAGGGTACAGGCAGTACGACACCTGATGATCTCCACCTTGAGAAGCCCAGAGTCCAGAGGAGAAATCTAAATTACAAAATAACTGTAATATAAGAGAAGTATGAGAATTCCAGAGGATAGAAAGTCAAGTTATTCGTTATGTATGTTGATACAAACCATTGTTATCCTTTTCAAGAAATCTGAATTGTTGTCACAATTAAATAATGATCTGAGCAAGGGTTAGCTGTTGCATAAGAATCGGAACAATTTGAAAACAAAGCAAGTAATTGTTGGCGCTTATGATTTACTTTACCCTTGTGCTGGAGAGTCTGAAGCAGTTCTGTAGAAGAAGCAGTGGAGGCCAAGGATAGTGAATTTGGAGCCTGTAATTTTCAATAATTTGCTGGATTGCTACTTATGGTTAGCAACTTGCTACAACTTTGAGCTTCACGGTATCTCGCACTCCTTACTGACCAATTACCTTTCACACGGCAAGTCACAACACTTTTTATTTGCTATTTGGCGTTCCCAACCCCAAGTAAATACTCACGAATTAGCACTGCTTAGTCCAGACTTTACAATTCAAGTGCAATTGGGAGGTTTCTTTTGAAAGCACGGAGCAGTTATTGGATACTTGCTTATAAAGCTTTCATTTTTCTCATGAAGTGTTAGGCCAGTTACAACTGTCAACTAAGTCTCAAAATGGCCCTACAGCAACAAAGGATGGAGAGAATAACAGTACTTATTGTTTTCTGATGGTCATTAAGCAAATATCAAGAAAGTTTAGGTGAGAAAGTTTACCTGAGGTAGAAGAAAATGGGGAAAAGCGTTGGGTTTGTCCTTACTTTAAAAGCTTGCTTTTCGTTTTAAGAAACATCAACTGGATCAACAAAAAAGATACCAACCACTTGTTTTAGGACCTTGAAAATGTGCTAAGGTCTATGGAACAATTTCAAAAGTCTCTTATTGTGATAAGGACATTTGTGTAAAGAAAAAAAAGATTATAGGTCAAACATTCATGGTCAATGATCTCAAATGGTAGGGACACCTAAATCAAGCCCACAACCTGTTTCAAATTCTAAATCAGAAAACAAATTAATTATTCTTAAATGTTTAGGTAACATATAAATTACATTTAGCCTATTGTATGAGTCATAAAGTTGTATTTTTATGCACTAATTTCTTTTGTTATGGTGGGCATTCATATCAGTTTTATTCAGTGAAGAACATTGTCTTAGGAGGTTAAATGACTATAAAGGTTGCTTATAAAATTTTGTTTGCTCTAAGTTAATTCACAAAATGGAAGATAAATTTATTTTTGATGTCTCTTATTCTGAGTAGCTAGGGCTAGTAAAAAGAGATACCTAAACAAATGGAAGGAATCAAAAACCAGTATTTTCTGATTTTAATTTATTTCTATGAAAAAGTAAGTTTCATTCTGAAGCAATCTGTTTTGTGACACAGCTTCCAGGAACGTATTGTGGTAAAAGATACGTTTGTGCCTTTAAGTAATGTAACTTCACGAATAAACACATTAATTAATTGGAAAGGGTAACATCCAGCTTCCTACCCTAATGAAATGAAAGAAAGCATAAAATAAAAACAAATCAATAGCACTTTAGAGTGATCAAATTATTTTCACAGTGAGTGGGTGGATTCCTGGACAAAGTGAATTTTAAAGAGAGAGTCAGAACACAAAACAGGCAGTATTTAAGGTCTGCAGGCTTATGAAAGGAAGTTAGAATGGAATTCAACCTAACAACATGGTGATTTTGATTATTTATGATAATGAGGGATGGAGTGAAGAAGAGTATATATTAATAAAAAATGTAGAAAAGAGCCAACTTTTCTTTTTCTAGTGACTTTCAATTTACCTCTTCCCACTATATTTTCAAAAGAATCCTGTCAGTCTACACGTAACAAAATTGTCCAAAGTCAGCATAACCTGTTCTTTTCATCCTCTTGATCGGATGAATATAACAACATATCAGAAAAAAGGATCTAGTTTGAGAGAGAGGAGCGACATTCTGGAATCATACCTAACTGGATGATCAGTTCTCGAGAAATTAAAGATTAATTATACATAGTTATAATGGGGAATTTGAAGTGACAAGAGTAATAGAAAATTTTAAAGCCCCTAGAAGAGGCTGATGCATGATAGCTGAGTGTTTCATACTAGACTGATATCAGTGAAATGGGGTGGTTTGTGCCTGGCTCCCATATGTTCATAAATGAAGCAAAGCACACACACAAAAACAAATTGCTTTTCCTCTTAGGGGATATCACGGGTCCAGTTCCCGGGTTCCACAAGGTGGACTTTCTTTCTCTCCAGTCTCATCTTCTCTCCTGTCCTGCTTTGCGCTTCACCCTTCAGAAGCACCAAAGTGTTCATTGTGTCTTCACTTCCCCCACCCACCTCCTCCAACACACACTCACGCCATGCTATTCCTTAAGAAAGTATCTCTCCGGGGCCAGCCCCGTGGCTTAGAGGTTAAGTGTGCACGCTCTGCTACTGGCGGCCCAGGGTTCGGATCCCGGGTGCGCACTGACACACCGCTTCTCCGACAAGGCTGAGGCCATGCTGTATGTAGTCCCACATACAGCAACTAGAAGGACGTGCAGCTATAACATACAACTATCTACTGGGGCTTTGGGGAGAAAAAGGGAAAAAAAAGAAGAGGATTGGCAATAGATGTTAGCTTAGGGTCCGTTTTCCTCAGCAAAAAGAGGATTGGCATAGATGTTAGCTCAGGGCTGATCTTCCTCACAAAAAAAAAAAAGTCTCTCTCCATAAAAATATTTCCCATATTTCAATGCCACTCATTCATCTTTTAATATATGAAGTTCAGGCATTATCTTCTCTAGGAAAATTTTCCTGATCCCCTATTTGAACTTAATTGCATCTCTGGGTACTCTAAGTAAAATCTTGGGCAATTACGTATATAAATATACCATCCATTTCCTTGTCTGTCTCCTTAAGGAGACTTCTGGCATCTCCAGTATAGGCATGTGCTTTAATCACCTCCACCTCACAGCATGGCACAGCGTTCAGTATATACCTGGTGAAAGAAACCCAATAGAACTGAAAGCCAGACTAGGGCAGTGCTAGTCAAAGTGTGGTCCACCAACTGGTACCAGACCGCAAATAGCGTGTCTGATAATCCGCAATGAGATATGTACAGAAATTGAATAGACATTTAGAAAATTTTATTGCAATTTAACATTGTTGTGATATTCAAGCTCATGACTTGTCTCTGTGAACAGGGTACAGATTAGCTTGACTACTGTCAAACTTATGGGGTGAGTCATATGTGACATGAGGTGCATAATAATTATGCACGGTAAGAGTAGGTTACAACATGTGATATTTTCAGGTTAGTCAACTACAACCCCAAAATGTATAGAAACATGAGAAAACATAAGCATTTGTTTATTCTTATAACTTGTAATTTTTCAATCATTACATTTTAATCAAACTTATAATTTAATATTATTAGCTAGCTAAATAACAGACATAAAATATATTATTTCTTTGCATTTTTCATTACTGTATGGTACAATAAGCTTCAGTGGATTATTATTGATTAAAAAAAGGAAGCATTTCTCTAAATATGGACATAGAAGTAAATGAAATGATGATGATCATTATGACAGAAATTCCAAAAAAATAAAGACCAAAGAGTTTGTACTCGTTTTACTTGGAATTATGATCCCTCATATACTGAGCTATACTTTCTAGTCATGATTGATGGTGGAATGCTAAAATCACAGTCGGTTATTAGCGAAGATGTATTGACTAATGAAGTAAAGAAACTATTAAAAGTTAAGGGTAATTTACATACAAATCATAAACCATAGGTTTAAAACCAAAAGGATTCTGAAAGAAAGACTATTAAATTCAAAAGCCAGCAGAAGCTGATGTTTAATATTTCACGTATAGATATTAGAGATTTTCAGTCTTTTTGTAAAGTAGCACTTTGGGTTGCTAAGAATAAGAAATCATATACAACTGCTCAAGCACTAGTAAAAGGCTGAATCAAAGATGCTTTCTTAGAAATATTGGTAAAATCGGTAGAGAAGAGCTAAGATTATGCGTCAGTTTCCAATGCATTATAGTTGGGTGTTTTCAGGAACTGCTCAAGTCTATGGAAGACCTATGCAAAGAATAAACAAAACTAGCAGAGTATTTTTTTTATTGCACTTGACAAATGCACATATATTATTAACATGGCAATTCTTTTAGTATATGTGCAATCTGTACATGATGGTGATGTGAAGGAAGAGTTACTTTTTTGGCCTTCACTGATGACAATGAATGCTAGCTCTGAGCTGTATAAAAGTAGGAAAACTATGAAGGATTACATTATCAACAAATCTGGTTTGGGGTCTAAGTTTTGTGCAGGAGCATGTTCTGATGGTGGGCCGGCTGTGACAGAAGAATGTTTTGGAGTAGTTATCTAGCTTGAGGAGCTTGGATTAGAAGGCAAGTAATGCACTGCTTCCTTCATCAAAGCAGTCTTGCTATTAAAATAAAACGACAGCTGTACTAAGCAGTACCCCCAAACAATGTAGTAAAAATTGTGAATTATGTAAAGGCTAATGCATTAAATTAGCGATTATTCTCTTTATCATGAGATAATATGGAAACTGATTATAAACTACTGTCATTGCATAGTGAGATGAAAGATTGAGAGGGAAGACAATTTCTGTTGAGAAGGTTTAAAGCATGATATACATTCTTTGTGCATCTGCAAGATAAGAAACAGTTTGGTCCTAACTATTCAAAGGTGGGAATTGGTCCACCAGAATTTTTTGTCTCTCTAATGTGTTTGCTTTTCTTTTTCAAATAATCTAAATACTTGCATGCATGCAATGAAGGCATGCAACCTGTTTTTCAGTGGCAAATAAAATTGAAGAGCATGTATGAAGTTAGAAGCTTGAAAGAATAGAGCTTCTATAGATTATGATGATAGATTTCGTAATAAAACAACAATTATCAACAAAGTGGGCAATGATCTTGATATTGCACATCTGTGAAAAGTTATCTCCAAACACCTTATAAATTTGATAGAATATTATTTTGTCTGTGATTCTAATAATAGAAAAATTGGAGTTGTAGTTTGTATGCATCTGTTTCTTTCATTTCATGATTCTAGTAATTTATTTTTACTGTATTTTACAAAAGTATCGATTGTAAATAAAGTACTAACAAAAAACAGTTCATTCACCACAGATAGTTTGAGAAGAACTGTTCTAGAGCTGTGATTCTCAAATTTTAAAGTGCACATGATCTTGTTAAAATCTGGATTCTGATTCATCAGATCTAAGGCTGGGCCAGAGATTCTGTATTTCTAACAGCTCCTGAGTGACGCTGATGTTGCTGGTCTGGGGACTACACTTCGAACAGCAAGTCTCCAGATAACAGCTCCTGTCATTCTTTAGATAACATTTTTAGTCAGTAAAGTCACTAAACACTCTTGTTTTATGGGAAAACAGTCTTCAATTTTTGATCAAGTGTTGGAGGAGTGCATGGAAGTACATAAGGAACCTCATAGGGATGAGGCAATTTCTCCACAGTGATCACTGTGCCTGATGGACAGCCACCAACCATGTGTAGCAGTGCCTTCTGGTGAGTTCTGAGCCGATGGGAGTGGATGCTGGTCTCAGTTGTGAGTAACCTCAAAGATTGCTCAAAAGGAAAAGGAGACCAGTGTAACCTTGCAATTTGTCAATAATAGTTCCCTGGGAACTTAGGCCAGGCTATTTCTAAGTGGAGATATGCTGGGCTCTTTAGTAGAACACTTTCCTTGATTTTTTAATGTGGTTTGAGCCAATGGGATAGGAGTCCCTCCACCCTGCATTTCCACTGAAAGTATACTGGGCCTGGGGTTTTCTATAGAATCATTGGTATAAAAATTATAAGTATTGGTGCAAAATGTGAAAATGTAAGGCCCTGTTTTCTGATGCGTTACTCACTTTTTGAGGCTAATGTATGATAAAGGCCAGAAACATAATGATTTCTTCACGAACAGTAATATCCTCTGAGCAGTATGGGTGAGACTACAACATTGAACTAACTTAAATATGTCCCTTCGGTTCTATGTAGTTTGCAGGCTATGCAATGTCCCTATTAAGTACGTTCAGTTAAATGTAAAAATACAACCAAGAGCCTTTGAAATGAAAAGAAATGAAATGAAATGAAAGCCGAAGTCTACAAAGTCTGCAAATTGACAGCATAAAGAATAATATTTATTGATTGCAAACACGTACAATGCCTTTAAGCAGAAAGCTGTGTGGATAGATCATGACTTTGAATATAAACAAAGAAATAAACGCAAATATAAAAATTATCACAACATAGCATCATTCTGATTCTTCCAAAGAAGTATAATTTCTCAGTATTATGCCAATTTCTGTAAGTTATCTTATTCTATAGAACATATCATTATGATTCCACCTAAATACTGATTTTCAGTAGTGTTTATTATAGAAAGAAAACTGAGATGGCAAATCCCAGACAAATACTGTACATATGGAGGGAAAAAAACCCATTATTTAAAAATTTTTAATCTCATTTAGAATATTTGAAGAAAAAATGTTGACATTGTGAAGTTAAAAGGCTGCTTTTCTTTTTACTTATCTTTCCCAAACAGCTTTACTCACATTTGTATACATCATAAATCTAAACTTAAATAGTCTTATGAATGAATTTTGGTACATCACAATAATTACCAATTCTCAAAGCAAATTTAAGAATAAATTATGACATGAAAAATCATATAAGTATGGGGCCGGCCCCGAGGCTTAGCGGTTAAGTGCGCGCTCCGCTACTGGCGGCCCAGGTTCGGATCCCGGGCGCGCACAAACACACCGTTTCTCCGGCCATGCTGAGGCTGTGTCCCACATACAGCAACTAGAAGGATGTGCAGCTATGACACACAACTATCTACTGGGGTTTTGGGGGAAAAATAAATAAATAAAATCTTTAAAAAAAAAATCATATAAGTATGTATAAGTATTGAAAAAACTTACTCAACTTATAGAAATTATATGCTGTCCTTTGAAGAAGACTTTTAAAATAGATAATAATAATAATAATGATGATGATAATGATAAAGAGCTTCTAGGATCTTTATCTGTTGACTACAAAGTACATCAAGAATCCCCATTCAACATGTAACACATTAACATTTTCAAGATGGACACATGGCATTATTATTCCTGCTCTCTCAAAATGTCATTTGAAGTTTTCTTTTTTCGCAAATGTTTAAGATGAAATCCCCTTTTAGTCCACATCATTTCCTATTCTTTGCAGCAACAGCAAAATCTGATTATTAGCAAAATGATAGACTGCTCTCTGGCCACCAGCTGTCACAGACTCATGCTGGGAATTAGAGAGAAGGAAGAGTTAGCAAATAAAGAGAATAAAACAACCAACCTCTTGCCTACATCAGATATATTCATAGGATGTTTTGAAATAGAGGAGGCCAGAACAAAATTGAAGTTGTGAACAGGTGAAAAGAGTATATTTTATAACTTTTACTTGCATAATGACCTTAAGTGACAGACAAAGCAAAGTTAAATTCAGAAATATTATAGTAACTTTGATCTAGGATTTTAAAATCTCTGAATAAAAGAGTAATTCGTTGGATTGAGTGAGTAATCATAGTACGTTATTTTCAAATAACAACATTACACTTCCTTTGTGTATGTGTGTTTTTTCATGCAGTTGAGTAATCACATCCTTTGTTTCCAGGTAGCCTATAGATATTTTCATAATTTAATACTAAAATATAGCTTTCAGAGATGTCTATTTTTATCAGGATTTATTCTTAACTTCTGAAAAGAATTGCTTTAATTTACAATTATCTAATTCAGGTTGTCGTGCCTATATCAATCTATATTTGTTGGGATCCACTGTTGAATTTTTAAGTCATTGCCAATGCAATCATTTTTTAGGCAATGATGGAATAGTTTTGTAAGAATGCCATCCTATGGTGACAAAGCTTGGTGAGGTTTTCCTTCCACTCTTTTTCTGATCTGATCTTAAAGTCTCCATTCTTATTAACCTAATGCTGTTATAATTGCCATGAAAAAGATAGTAGAGGAAAAGACCACCATGCATAATTAAGATAGATAATAGCATGGAGGAATAAGTATCTCCTATGAAGTTTGAAAATGCCAACAAATGTTTTATTCACCAGTTAACTGACCCTTTGTATATCAAGATTTCTAAAAATGGAGCTGAGGTTAATTGAGAATAGGCTTTTAGATACAAGTTCTCTGAAAATGATTCTTAAGCCTCAACTCGCTGCTAATTTCATGATTTTGAATAGTATTTGTGCCAGTTGGGGATAATTCAAGTCTACTGTTTATGAGTGTTTGCCATAAAATGTGTACTAAATGAATAATTTGGACCAACTATTACTATGCATTGTGATTTTTCTCCATGATTTAATTTTTTTTTTTTTTTTCGTGAGGAAGACTGCCTCTGAGCTAACATCCATTGCCAATCCTCCTCTTTTTGCTAAGGAAGATTAGCTCCGAGCTAACATCTGTGCCAATCTTCCTTTGTTTTGTATATGACATGCCGCCTCAGCATGGCTTGGTGAGCGGTGCATTGGTCTGCGCCCAGGATGCCAACTTGTGAACCCTGGGCCGCTGAAGCAAAGTGTGCAAACTTAACCACTATGCCATCGGGCCTGCCCCCTCCATGATTTAATTTTTTAAGCTAATGTGCACTTATTTTGAATGAAATCATAAACATGGATAAGCATTCCACTTACACAGGCTGCCTTAATTCAAGACTCGACATACATCTGTTGTAAACATTTACATTGTTAAACAGGCCTCCCCCAACATTTGAGAGGCAAGAACAAGAATAAAATTGTATAATAGACATATACCATTATGTCTAAATATTTAAAAGGCACAAACTAAAATATCAAACTTTCAATTAAATTTGTTCAGCCCTCCTACTTTGTCAAATACACTTTCATACCAAAAGAGAATTTATGCAAAGCTATGATTTTTATATATTAAAAGTTGAAAGATATCAAAGACAACTGAATTTGTTATTGCACATTTTGGGTATTCTATTTATGAACCAGGTATGTTTGATGTGTAATAATAATAATACATAAGTTATTTATTTCAGAACATTTCTGCTCTAATTATGTTGCTATAATTAAAATTCTTACATTATTTTTGTGTATTGAGAGTAACGATCTAAAGAATTAAAAGTACACGCATTGAATACATTTTTATCAAGATGTAAATTAAAGCAAATGTAAAATATTAAAAGTAGTTTTCAAGAAAGTGTATTTTTCTTCTAAAATATTACATTTATCTATTGAAATTAAAGGCAAAATGCAAATTTTAATTTACATGCACCAAATGTTTTAACAAAATTATTTAAATATTTTTAAAATTTATTTTTTAAATTTAATTGAAACTTTAAAAATATTTTTTGTTAAAATAGTCTGGCATTTAGTATCCATCTAGTTGCCAACATAAAGAATCAGTATCATGCCTTGGGCGTGTTACGTGACTACATATATACATATGTAAGAGTAATAGAAATTGTTTATACAAAATGTTCATTAGTTGCCACTTGCAACTTTTGTGTAAAGGAGCCAATTTGCAAGTACTTTCAGAACCACAAACTGAGACACAAAGAGAAGTATAAAAATGGATGCTCTCAGCAGTACTGGGAAATCATATTTCATTATGCAAAAATTTGTTGCATCATGCTATCTGAGAGGAAAGATTTGGTAAGTTAAGTCATTTGTCTATTTTCTTATTTAATGTGTTTGCCTCTCGCATTTTCTCTGCCGTTTGAAGCAGTGTCCATCTCCAATGTTGGCAAGGCACAGCTCACAGACGTTTGAGCACAGTGGCCTTTTGTTTTGAGGATATAGGGCGAAAGATGTTATGAAGTGTTTCCCTGGGGCTTGAATGTTGTTGGGCAGGAAAGCAGATGTTTAGGGTTTCAGGTGTAGCTCAGGTTCTAGAACTGAGCTCTGCATCTTAAGTGACATAGGCACCTATATTTTCTTTAATACGGTTTTTTTTTTCTGTTTGTGATAGGCAGAGTCCTTTAAAATACAGGGCCCAGGACAGGGGCTCTTCTTGCCCAGGTTTCAGTGCAGATTTTGTTTTTTTCTTGTTTTGTTTTTTAAAATATGATGCAAAGCGCTTAAGAAATCGGTTTGGGAATTCAACGTACAACCATATTCAGTCAAGACATATTTTAATCATGGAAAAGCTCGAACTCACTTCTTAAACTTGGATTTCTTTAAAGGAAAAAAAGAAATTTTGGTCTGCTTCATAGGTATATATTGTATAATTTGCATTTATATAAAGTATAATTTACGTTATTTTGGAGGTAAATGGGGCTCGAGCATAGAACATGTATATTTACAATTAATATTTCTATATGAATACCAGTCACCTTCCCATTAGAGATTACCCTATGTGATCTCAAGAAAATTCTCCTGAAAGAATTCCATGTGTTTTGCAAAATATTTTTATAAAGTCATGTTTCAGTTTAATTATTGATAATTAACATGATACTAATTATATCTATAAATTATAGTTCTGCTGAGGAGAATATATATTTTTATGTAAAGGACAAAAAAAAAAAAAGGAAAGTGAAAAGAAAAAAAAAAAAAGAGAGAAACATGCTAGCGAGCCAAATGGCAAAAGCCTGGCAATTTATAATATAAATCTGCCAAATCCATCCTGCTGATTAACAGTGTGGCCACCTGCCAAATCGCTCTGCATCGCATCCTCAATAGGTTTGACAAGAGGAAGTGAAAAGGGTCTCCACTGTAATGCTATGGCTCAATTAATAAACACTCATTCAGAACACCTTTAATTGTTTGAGTTGAGTATCCTGTCTGGTAGAACGTGCAGGCTTGTAGCTAACAAGAACAGAGCTAATTCTGATTAGACATTTTAAAATACATGTTTTAAGAACATCTCTTATTTATTAATTATGTGCTTAGGATCCATCTTTTAGATAAAGGGCAAATGAAGTACATGTCCTAGAGGGTTGAGTTAATAATAAATAGAGCATAAATATAAACTCCTCCTCTTTCCACATTTAAAAATTTATGATTTGGGTTTAAACCAAATGAATTTCCCAGGAGTAATGCTTCCATCAGAGTCTAGTGCTCCCATTATTCCTTAAATAAGTTATATATAAAATTGTCTAAGTGTCCAAAGTAAACATACCATTCTGTTTTTTTTCATATTCATAAGTTAAGAGAAATGCTAAGTGAGGGGGAATAAAAGCTTTATAGAATTAGGCATTGAAGAAAAACACTCTGCAGAAATGATGCAAAGTATCCAAAGAAATACGTAGGACAATAGTAATATTTAACCTAGAATTATGGAATATTTGTGATGGATGTTACCTTAGAGATGATCTAATCCAACTGTTAATTTTATATATGAAGTGAATGAGGGCTTAGTGATTCCAGTCTAGTGCTATTCTTGGGGTAGTTTATAAACTTTGATGCTCATTAGAAACATCTAGAAAGCATGTTAAAATGCTGATTTAGAGTCCCAGTGATTCATGTGCTTGGAGTGGAGAAGCAGAAAGCCATATTTTCAACAGATATCCTAGGTGAACCTCAGGCATGTGGGCCATGGACCTCACTTTTAGAAACCCTTCATGACCCATGTAACTCCTTTGCATAGAAGATAGTACTGAAGGTCATGCAGGCTAGCAGGAAGAAGGCTGACTAGCAAAATGATAGAAATGCAAGAAAATAAGCATATTAAGTTTTCTCAATTGCCACAACCCTGGGAAACAGGAGTGAAGGGCAGTAACTCCAAATAAGACACTAGTGTTTCCATTTTGACCCTTGAGGTGGGACACTTCCATTTCCAATTTGCATCCAGCATCATTCCCCATTCTCTCCTTTATTTATCACTTGTTTGTGTGTTTGTGAGTGTGTGTTAACATCTGTCTCTCCCTCAATGCCATGAACTCCTTTGAAGGAAGGAACTGTCTCACGTTTTCACTTGCTCTCCACCTCTCCCCCTTCACTCCTAGAACTATTCACATAAAGGTGTTGCATAGACAAAGTACTATGGAGAAAACATGCTCCCAGAATTTGTCTCTGAGAATGTCTTTTTATCAAAAAAATCTTAACATATGCAAGTATCAGATACCTTTTACACTAGAATTCAGCAGAACTAAATACACCCACATTCTGGTGGGAGATAGTTCTAAAAGCAAGGATTCATACTTGAAAAGACATCAGTGAGTACTGAGGTAGATGGTCAAGGCTGGAATTACTTGTAGTTGGAGTAAATGCCGCCAGGTAGAACTTGAGGGCAACTGGTGAGGGCTTCTGTCCAAATGTGTAGCCTCTTGCACATTTGCTAGTGCCTAATGCTCATTACATTGAAGTAAGGCAGTTGTTAAAATCCAAATATGTAGTCTTGGGAGAGAACATACCAAGTCATACTAGTATCACCAGTGATAACAAGATTCCTGTTAGTTCACCAACAGTAGGCGGTCAATAAATATATGCCAAATGAATGATTGAATAAACAAACAAATATTTGCTGAGGGTAATTGAACTTACCCAAGTTATAGAAGACTAAAGATCAAATCCAACAGGCTGGTAAGTTCTTTTCACTCTGTGCCGTAGCCTAAGGGAGTAGATGTTTCAGGAGAGAGAAGTGGAGAAAGGGTTTAGCAAGATGGCATAGAGGAGGGAGTGTGCTGCTCTCAGCACTTGTTCTGCTGGCAAAGAATGAGTGGCATTTACCCAGTTAAGGATATAAATAAATGAATGAAGTCAATTTGGGCTAAATTTACTCAGTCAAGGATATAGATAAATGAATGAAGTCAATTTTGGCTCTTATGTACATTATCTTTGGCAAAATGTCACCCACACAGCAGGCACCTGCACGGTGCTTCCATGGCCTCTAGTAGGAGCCCCAGGTGAGTGTAATTAAGGAGGATGGGTGGCTTTCAATGAAAACAGCTCTGCATTCATTTGAATATCTGTGACTGCGATTTATTTATAGCACCACATCCCTCAGTCATCAGGAAAAGAGCTGACTTAATGCTACTTTTTTTAGGGTAACAGAGAGAGGCAACAACAAGAACAGATATGTTTATATTTTCCTTTTTGTACAAGTATTCCATTGATGGAATGACCACAGTAAATGATCTCTCTTTACCTAGTTACCACCAAAAATCAATTCTCCATGTATAAAATGTGGATAATGATACTCTCCTAATAGGATTCTTGAGAGAATTAAATGAGGTAATATCTGTAATATTAGCACAGTCCCTGGTCAAGGTAAGGGCTTAATTCATGGTCACTGTGGTTGCAATATATATGCATTGTTAGGAATAAACGATAGCAAAAGCAATACTGGTTGCCCACATTCCATGATGCTTTATTGAGTTCTTTAGACAATAAATGAGGGAAACATGCTTAGGATTCTCTATATGGACAAGATTCTTAGGATTTTCAAATATGTGGGTAATTAAAATATTTGCATTTTAAGCAAACAAAGAATAGAACACGCAAGTATTTGTGTATTTTAAGTGCTATCTAATTAATAGCCGTACTGGGAAAGTGGAAGGCTATGTAAAGAATTCAAACAGCCTTCAGTTGGAATTGCATCTTTAAGTCCACGGGGTCATAAGCTGAACCTGAACTCTGCTTTTGGTGGGCAATGAAAACAACTTCTGTTCATCGTCAGGACATGTAATACATGAATACATAAAGTAGACATTTGAATAAAAAATACCTATTCTTAGATAAATATATAGTTAAAATAATTATTATGTAAACCAAAAGAATTATATGTCTTACTTTTAGCTGAGTTTGTTTTTTCCCCCCTATAATCAGTAATTAAAAATTTTACAGATAGATCTCATAAATACACTTATTCTTTTCCATAAGCCTTACTTCAATGGAACATATCCATGAAAATCATTACTGTATAATTCCTGAAGCCGGGAAATTTTTTTATTGCGTTTGCTATGGTGGGAAGTGCTCTGAGCTCAGGATCACAAAGCTTGTTTTCATTATCATTCTACATCTAATACCAGAAGGCACCAGGTAAGCTTTTTACACTGACTCAATTTTCTTATTTTTAAAATGAAATATATGGTTCCTACCTACTTTGCACAGTCAAATAAGATCATAAATGTGGAATGCTTTGAAAAACCTGCAAATTGTGGTAAAAGGAAAAGTTTACATGAGTGTTGCTATGCTCTTGCTCAGCTCCTGCTGCTTCAACTACTGTTCCAAAAAAACCTAACTAGGCAGAATCATTGCCACCTAATACTCAGGAACTGATTCCTCCAAGCCTAACAAATGTGCCTCAAAGCACAACTCACGTTGGGACTCTCGCTGTGCGTTCCTCTGAAGAGAGTATTATTTGGTCCGCAGGCTGATTACCGTCGTCTTCTTACCTATCAAAATCTGACCCAGCCAATGAAGGCTTCAATGTGTATTCCAGCCTCAATTATCCCATTTTTCTCTAAGTTCTCTTCACATTACCTAGTGTGACCTGAGAACTAAATTGTTTATCCATTTCTTTGTGTCCAAGCAGACTTCAGATCCTAAGGGTAAAGTCCGTAACTGATCTAAAATTTTACACCCAGCAGAATTGAGCAGAGCGCTAGCGTAGACACAGCGTAGGCAGGCTATAGTAGTGAGCACGTATTTATTGATCAATGAGGACGTGTTACTGGATTGAAATCTCACCCAGAATACAACTTTTGGTAGCAGCTCGGGAAGCAAGGGAAGGTTGGGGCAATTAGAAGACAGGAGAAGAGCAAAAGGTCAATCGAGAAAACTAGGTTTAGACAAGATGAATGAGAGAGAACTGAAATGGAGGATTAATTTACATCCACAGGTCAAATTCACAGAAATGTATTGAATAGGAGATTTTTAACCATGAAATAATTATAATTTTATTAAACTACAATTTAAATCAGTTATCTAGCAATAATATATCACAGATGCAGCAAGATATGTGAAAAAGATGAAGGGAAGGGAATTATTATTTCGCGTGCCTATTATGTGTCAGGGTCTGGAAAAATGCTATACGTAAACTCCAATTTAAGTGAACAGATGTAGTTTTCTGTTAAGCTATAGATAATGTAAGGATAAAAACAACTGTAATGATGATAGATTGAGAAAGACGGGGCAATTCTGGGATTTAAGTTTTGTGGTGTTTTTCCTCTCTCAATATAAGGAGTTATAATGGAGGACAAACATATTTGCCAAAGCTCCTTAAAAGAAAGCTTGAGAGTGCTGAAAAGAATGGGCAGTGACAGGGGCCGGCCTGGTGGTGCAGTGGTTAAGTGTGCGCCCTCCACTTCAGGAGTTCATAGGCCCGGATCCTGGGTGCCCCACCGACACACAACTTGTTAAGCCATGCTGTGGCGGCATCCCATGTAAAGTAGAGGAAGATGGGCACAGATGTTAGCCCAGGGCCAACCTTCCTCAGCAAAAAGAGGAGGATTGGCATCGGATGTTAGCTCAGGGCTAGTCTTCCATAAAAAAAAAAAAAAAGAAGGGACAGTGACAGTTTCCAGGACATATTTTCTATGATATTGTTGTGAAATTTGCGAGGCATGTGCACAATCTCTGCAACTCATAAGCAAACAGCGTGCAAGTTCTTTTACTTTCTATCAAGTTCATCAGAGAAAGTAGAACAAAATGAATTGCAAAGACATATTTTGGAGATGTTTAAACAATATAATGAGAAAACAGAACGAAAGTGAAGTTAACAGCCATGATATTTTTTTTAGGAAGGGGGAATCAAATAAACAGTCTTTTGTTTTGCTTCTAAGAAAAACTGGAATTCTAATGGATCTGAGACTACATGTCACCTTTTGGGGGCTATTATTTTTTGTACAGAGTGGTTGATAGAATGACATTTCCCTACTGAATCTAGATAAGAATAGGCCAAAACTGTAATTGTTTTCAGAAGTTTGAAGTCACCAAAAACACATTTCAGTAGAGAATGTAAAAGAAAAAGTATGTTTAAGCCGTGGGAACAAAGATACAGAAGTGACATTTTGAAAGGGAATGGGGTGTCATTAAACGTTATTTCATGATAGCGGAAAATTCCATTGGCTTTGATTCTTGTAGCAGATTCTCTTTTTCCTACCAAAGTTAGTATTATCATTGGGTTAGATAATATGCAGGTAAATTCTTGCTGTTTTCGTACTTGAGTTCCAACCAATCTCAGGATTTGTTGTTACATGTACTATAAATCAGTAGAGTAAAAGACACACATTAATAAATAACTTGAACTCTTGGAGATTTGAGCCAGCTTTAAAAAAATGCATAAGCCAGTCCAAACTTGGTGGATAGCTCTTTCATTTCCTTAAGTAAATTTTGTCAACTGCCAAATAAAAAAATTCTAATTTATTAATGCCTGAAGGAATAATTCACTCTCAGACATCGAATGAGCCAAAACAAACAAGCTGGTTTGTATACTTAGTTATATGAACTTTTGAATGTATTGCTTCATAAATCTAATACTTTACTGAACTAAAAAAAAAGTGTTGACTCCTAAACGCCCCACCATTAATTATCTCCCCCTGCAGATACTGTGCTTTCCCTTTATTCTTTAGGATTTTTTTCCTCCTTATGGTACTGTAAATATTTTATCTATTTTTTTCCCCATTATGTCTGTGGTGTTTCTCAGTAGGCATCTGATTGACCTTTGGTATGGTCTCAGTAAGTTTTCCTCAGATATTCTGTGGTTTGTGTAAAGATGTTAGTTATTTATTTTCTAATATAAATCTGTGGTGGGTATTAATATATTCACCTCTACTAATGAGAAGATTGAGCTTCAAGCAGGTTGATTCATGGACAACATCATTTTAATCCTGAGTGCTGCACTATTTTGGGGGAGGGAGGGTGCTGTAAGCCGTATTATTTCCCACTGAGCACTCCTTTACTCGGTGAGCATCTAGCAGGCCTGATGATATTCGCCCTGGCTTCTGCCTTGGAGATGACTTGCATGACTCCCCAGTCTAAACTGGGACCTCTTTATGTTCTCTTCTTCACCTTATAGTTTCCCCTCAGTGTTTATAACAATCTGGGATTTTGCATTTGTATGATTACTAATATGTGTCACAGACTATCCTATAAGCTCCATGAGGGAAGGGATTGTCTCTCTTTTACTCTCACTGCTACACCACCAGTGCCCACCCCAGAAACTGATGCAGAGTGGATGCTCAGTAAATATTGTTGAAAGAATGACTTAAGGTGAGATTCCAACCCAAGTCTGTATGACTCTCGAGTCATGGATTTACCCACTGCAGGAGTGGTTGCAGGGTTCCCACGACCAATCCTTGCACATGAATTTTTAGTCTTGGTGCCTACAAGTGCACTATCGTGTATTCTATATCCTATGCTGTCGTATTGAAATGAGATTGGAAACTCACTGAGGGCAGGTTCCATAGGTTACATTTACAGGAAGTGAAGCATATAGTTGATTGTTCCTCAATGAATACTTACTAGTTGTTCAGGAACTGATCCCAAAGCTTAATCTATTACAGAGCACTCTCTATTTCACTAAAGCCATATTCCTATCACAGTTCCCTAGCATGCTTTGTTCTTCTGTTATAATGACTGACAATCATAATCATGATTATGTCAACAGGCTATGCTTGGTGTTAACATTTAATTATTTCTCCTTTATTCCCACACAGTTGAAGTGATCAGCTTTCAAATCCTTGAAAAGGTGAGCCGTGCTGTCTGTGACAGGCTCCATATTTTTATTATGTACAACTCTAAAAGCTATACAGAAATTCAGGGCACTCAGATTGAAAAACGAACACTTTCCACATTTAAAAGAGAAAGAGTTGCATATTTTTGGAGTTACGTACGTTCTTCATCCCATTTATAAGATCCAGAACCCATGGCTGGGCACAAGGCAGGAGATTTAATACCATTCTGCTTGTGGGTCTTTGTGGTTTTTTCTCTCCTCTGGTCCTTTTGTTCTTCATAGTTTTGTGCTAACTTCAGAGCTGCAGACACGTCATAGATCAGAGATTTATACATATGAACTAAGAGCAGGAATGCTAAAATAATTTCTTTCTCAGGCCTTAAAGATAGATGGTAGGTCAAGACACTTGAGTTCATAGCCAAACATACAAAGGCACAGAGCAACATGGCAGCAATTTGAGTTGTGAATGCCAAAAGTGCTTGTTCAGCACTAACAAGAAATAGGAGAACAGGATCAGTCTAATCTCATGTTCTTATTAAATTAAAAAAAAGGCAGAGTAACGCCAAGGTTATGACATGAACTGACAAGATCAAAAAAAAAAAAAAAAAACCCAAAAAACAAAACATACACAACTCAGAGTTTTTCTGTTGGTTCATCCTCTGCTTGCAAGCATATGAAAGAATAAAAATAAGCCCCATGGTATGAGTTACAGATGAAGTATATGCCTTTAGCTTGGAATTTCCTGGCATTTTTCAGCTTGTGACACAGACTTCATGTGATTAAACAAGGGCTTTTCTCCAAATTTAAAGTTCCTTTTTTTCAAACCTGAATCTAATATGCTCTAACTTTTTTTTTTAAATGGGAGCAGATGCCTCTGTTCTTTGAGCTGGCTACCAGATTCTGAGAAATCATTGAAGAGTGGAGGCCAGTTCTGGTGGAGGCTAGGAAAACAGTCTGCCATATTTGCCCTTCAGAACCGCGTCTTATCCTTGAGCTCCCCAGAGGCAGAGCCCACCTACCTCCACAAGATGAGGCTGTGGCAGCAAGTGGCTTCTCTTGGATTGGATTTCCCTTGGACTCACTTGGAGGAGTCCCCTGAAGAAGCACAGCTTGGGGCCAAACTCACCCACTGAGCCACAGCAACACTCTCCCCAAGAGAAGAAAGAAAGAGGGTCGGGGGCACCTCTAGTAGAGGAGTACAGGGTTGTCACAATTACTATTGTAAGGCGAGATAGAGAAATGGGGTGAGTTGAACTGAGTAAAGCAGTAAACTGTCCCAGTGATCTCTTGGGTATGCCTGGGTGTGTGTCCTAGGGCACAGGCAGTCAGGATTCTCTGCATCCTTGGTATTTTTGTGGGATGGGTCAGGTAGGGATGGGATACAGGGTTAGCTCCTGGTAAGCCCAACCACCTACCCCTAAGGTAGTGGTTGTCACCATCGCTGAGGGGCAAGAATCGGACTAGGACACCAGGGCCCAAGCAACCAACCACAAATAGTGGGGGAGGGAGGTGAGGATCAGAGACACACCTTCTCCAAGTCCTTCCTTCTGTAGGGAGAGTGAAGGAAGCTGAGGAATTCTCCTTGCTTTCCCTTCAACTGCTATGGTCTGGAAGTCAGGGTGCGGGGGCTTGAGGAACTTGGGTATTGAGAACTACAGTAAGCTCTCCCCACAGGCAGAGGCTTCATTTCCTCTGGTTGGGGGGAGTCTCTTACCTTGATATTACAGAATTAGTGGTTCTCAGAGGACACGTCAGTGTCCTCAGAGAACATAGGCAGTGAAGGTAAGTATGTGGTTTAAATGGCTCTGGAAAAGATCCCCTTCCCCTAAAACTGTCCCATTTCTGAAATATCACCACTTAGAGACATATTTGCAATAGTAAATAATTCTTTAATAATAATTAATTAAATATAAATTCAGTAAATAATTCTCGTGAGTATTGGAGAAAGGGGATTCAATCTCAGAGTGGATTCCTTTAATAAAATTATTTTCTCTACCTGTAGATCAACTCTACAAAGGAAGTAAAATATTAATTGATGGAAGGATTGAGGATTTATTTCGGTGGCTTATGGCTGGGAACTTGAAGAATTCTTATCCCAGTGATGTGATATCACCAAACTTCTTGGGGCTGATTTTTTTGTGTGTAAAGTAAGTATGTGCACACGAGTGGATGTGGTGGCCGACTTGGATGCTCTCTGAGGTTCTTTCTAGACCCAACATTCTATGATGCTGTAATGGGGAAGTGATTCTGGAGAAGGAGGTAGAGCAGAGGACATCAGGGCTAGCAGGGAAGCTTTGAAACGGCTCTGAGTGTTTAAAATAAGTGGTTTTCTATTGAAAAAGACATTTCCCTGAAAAGATTTTTTGATCGGAATCTATACTTAGTTATCTATGAGACATGTTCCTTTGGCCTTATTATTTACAAAGAAATACCATCCACACTTTAGGGGGGTTGTGTGTGTGTGTATATGTTGTGTTATTTGGTCATTATCTTGTTGTGGGTCTCCTAACACCTATCCCACTCATGATGTAAATTTTTACTAGTTAGTTCACAGATTCTTGACTTCATATGCTGTAATGGCTACAGTTAAATACATATTAAGTCACGTTAAAACCCTATGTTAAGAAAAGCACAAGGAATTGAAAATTGTTTTGCACAAAAATAATTTTTTTGTAATTGGTTTCACCATTCACTCACTTTTCTGAGTACTTATAAACCATCCGTTCAATGAAGAAATTATGTATAAAAATGTTACATCAGGAACTGCAGGTACTCTGAGAATTTGAGCACCAAAGATCATATGGTCCTTGACACTTACAGTTCCAACAGAATAGTGTGAATGTTGTGCTAAACAGTGCTAAAATTGATTTAAGGCTGTGCTCTAGTATTTGACCTGCGAAAGCATTCAAAAGCCCCTAAAATAAGAAACCTGAAGTCCTCGGAAGAAGCCCAATCTAACATCGTCACAGACAATCTTTAACTCTGTAAATGTTGGTAACATTTTGGAATTAGCCATGGAAAAATAATTGCAATTTCCCCTAATAGTTTTGAAAAACAATGGGCCTGGAAGAGTTATAAACTCTGACCCAAAGGAACTGAAGTGGGAAGGTGGTGAAGTTTTGTAGAAAAGCAGAATAACTTGACATGAGTCAGAATCAGTCACTCTCTTTTAATGTTCCTAAAGCGCTTTTTTGGGGGCTTCTTATAGCAATTGCCAGAGATCTCACCGATGATACATTCAGCTGTGGACATAACTGTCTCTCCAGTGCTCTGTTGGCTCTGCAAGGAAGGAAAAATTGTCATTTATTTCCATTCCCTCCATAACTACTGTTCCGAAGATGAAGATGCTAATCATTGAAACCATTAGTGCCTTTTAGTTTCTAAACTGCTTTGACTGACTACTTAAAATTTTTGCTCACAAGTATAATAATCATCTCAAACTTGACATAGCAAAACAGAACTATCGCTTACCCTCTCTACCTCTCCCAAGCTTGTTGCTTCCTCATTTCAGTGGTTGGCATAAAACTCCACCCAGTTTCTCAGTCCAAACCCCAAAAGCTATCTTTGATTCTTTTTGCCGTTTACTCTGTCTTCCAATTCTTCAGCACCACCTGCAAAACTTATCCTGAAACCACCCAATCTTCTGCATTTCCAGTGGTTGCTTTAGTTCAAGCCAGCTTGACCACTGTGATAGCATGTTCCAGCTTCCACACTTACCCTTGTTCCAGCCCAATCATTCTCCACGCAGCAGCCAGAGCAATCTTTTGAAAAGTTAGATCTGAGTACATCACATCTATGCCATACCCTCCACTGGATTCCTATTGCACTTAGAATAAAATCCCAAATTATTCCTGAGGTTACAAAGGCCTGCAGGCCCGGGCTTGTCTTACTTCTTTGACCTCTTCCTGTACCACTCTGCCCATCATGCACCATGCTCCAGCCTCACAGGCCTCCTCTCTGTTTTTGAACACAGGACTCAGCCATGCACTTGCTCTTTCTTTAGCAGCAATGCTCTGCTCCACGAACCCCAGGGGCTGGCTCCTCACATCAGTCTGGTGTCAGCCTAAAGGTTTATCTTTCAGCCAGGTCTTACCTTACCACCCTGCCTAAATTAGCATTCAACCTAACACCACTTACCTCTATTACTTCCTTCTGTTTTATTTTATTTGGAACATGTTTTACTAGTAAATATTATGTTTGTTCATTTTTTATGGGCTGGTTTATTGTTTGCTTTATGCCATGTCACTCACGCCTTGCTAGAATGGAAGGTCCATGTGAGCAGGAACTTTGCCTGTTTTGTTCTTCATTGTAATCTTAGTCCTAGAACAGTGCCTAGGACATGGTAGGACTCCAGGACTCATTGATGGTGGAATAAATGAATCCACTTCCACATTTCCAGTGCCATTCCTGAACTCTGCACACAATGAGAACCACACAATGACCCTGTTGGTATGGAAATGGATGAGGGTGGTGACGGACATAGGCATAAAACAAAGGCATAAAACGTGGCCTCAGTTCCCTTATGTGTCTTGGCTACCCACCACCAGACACCAGAGCCATCATGATGATGCGGGGAGGTCTGAGCACCCCTTCCTCATTCCACTTTCCTCGGTACCATGGCCTGATAAATGATATTAGAAGTGACACTTTAGAAGTAGAAAATGAAACAGCAAGTTTAAGATCCATGTCCAGAGCTAGTCAGGAGTTGTTGTGCTGGGCTCACCATTCTTATTGGTCTACACCAAACTGAAGGTAGGCTGATCTTATTCCAGGGGTTCTAGGTAGTGGGAAATGGTCCTGGTACATTTAGATGAGTTTCTCTGAATATCTGCAAATCATTTATCCAATAAGGAGTTAATATCCAAAATATATGAAGAATTTATACAACTCAACAACTTGATCAAAACAACTTGATCAAAAAATGGACAGAGGATATGAATAGACATTTTTCCAAAGAAGATGTACAGATGGCCAACCGGCACATGAAAAGATGTTCAACATCACTAATTATTAGGGAATGCAAATCAGAACTACAATAAGATATCACCTCATACCCATCAGAATGGCTATTATTAAAAAGACAAGAAACAACAAGTATTGGAAAGGATGTGGAGAAAAGGGAACCCTCATACACTGCTGGTGGGAATGTAAATTGGTGCAGTCACTATGGAAAATGGTATGGAGATTTCTCAAAACATTAAAAATAGAAATACCATATGATCCAGCTATTAATAGACTAGAAGTAGTCTGGGTATTTATCCAAAGAACACAAAAACACTAATTTGAAAAGATATATGCAGCTCTATGTTCATTGCAGCATTATTCACAATAGCCAAGACATGGAAGCAACCTAAGTGACGATCAATGGATGAATGAATAAAGAAGATGTGATATATATACACGACGGAATACTACTCTGCCATACAAATGATGAAATCACGCCATTTGTGACAACATGGATAGACTTTGACAGTATTATGCTAAATGAAATGTCAGACGGAGAAAGACAATTATTGTATGACTTTACTCATATGTGGAAGATAAATAAACACATAGATACGGAGAACAGATTGGTGGTTACCAGAGGGGAAGGGGGTGGAGGGAGGGTGAAAGGGGTAAAGGGGCACACGTGTATGGTAACAGATGGCAACTAGACTTTTGATGGTGAACACAATGCAGTCTAGACAGAAGTTGAAATATAATGATGTACACCTGAAATTTATATCATGTTATAAACCAATGTGACCTCAATAAAAAATAAATAGATGAATTCCTCTGATCTATAAACACACACACACACACACACACACACACACACACACACACAGCCTTTGCCTTCAGAGGGCACTTAGATCTATGTGCTTTGGAACATAACCAAGATTCTATCTCTGACATCAAAGGGCTTGAAATATATTTGGGAAGGCACAACATATAGTCAAGGAAAATGAGATAATTATTTAAGGAAAGGACTTAAGAAATGTTACAAAGTAACAATGTATGTAAAAGTGACAAGTAAGGGGTAAAGACACTGATGACTTCAGAAGCAAAAAGAGATGACTATGAGTAAAAGTGATTAGATACGTCTTCATCCACATTTTACCAAGCTGTGTAAAACCGTAGGGGATGCAGCGAGGCTGGAAGAAGATCATTTTCTCAATAAATTGGAACTAAATATTCATCAAAATTTTTTTGCAAGGTACTGTGAGATCCAAAGTTGAACCACGTTCAATTAGCAACAATTCACATAACCAACATATCATTTAAATTTTAAAATAATGGACTAAAGGATAAAATGTTCTTACATTCTTAAATATTAAGATTTTTTTAAGAAAAAAATGATTCCCAGTCCTATTTGCCTATTTGCAGATTTATATTTATTTCTCTATTATTCAGAACCTGTTTGCCAGATACAGATTATACAGTTTCTTTATTCTCCTTTTCATATACCTTTCCCTTCCTTTTCCTTGTAGCAACTCAGAAAGAAAGAGAACCTCCATCTACCCAATTTATTTTCTTTTATTCTAAGTTTAGCAGCTCTAATGAAAATCTTGGAAAGAGAAATTTGAAACTAATTATTTAAACAAGATTGTGGGGTTATCAGGTGATTTTCATTGTCTTGCTCTTGGTATCCCAAGAGCATCATGCGCACAAATGCACACAATCATGGGTGCATAACTGTGAATGAGGTCATGACTTGCCCCAGGTTATCAGTCAAGTTTTTGGAATGTGGTAAGGGGTGTTCCCCACAGCTCTTCTGTAAGATGGCTGGCCCTCTCCTAAGAGCTCCCTTTCAAAGCTGCACGGGCTCTTTCAAATCATTACAGAATCTCGCTAGATTTGTATAGCGCCTTCACACAAAACTCTTCAGGACTCTATGCTCTAAACTAACATAATTTTCAAAGAGGAAATCCTTGTGACTTGGGAAAATGCAAAGTAAATGCAGAACAAAGTGACTTGGTTAATATAAGCTCTCCTCTGAAGAAGACAATGAACACCTGCTCCTTGATTATTTAGACAAATTTGATATGTTTCAGTTTCCATTTATTTGCAGTTCTTCAGCAGGGAAATTTTTTATCAAAGACTAGCAGGAAGAGAGTTTTAGGGTCATCCCTGAATAAGACATTTGCTGGTTGAGTAGCTGTTACAGCTGAATTCTTTATCAGAAGGACTCCACCAGGCAGCTGAATATTTTATTGCTTTTTCTCAGTCTAGTTAACAAGGGAGAATAATCCATTGAGAAATGCATAAATACATATTCAACATATACTGTAGCAATTTAAAAAGTGTTTCTGGAAATGCCATGAGCATTTTATGGATTGTGAACTCTTTCAATTTTCAAATTTAAAATTTATATCATATCCATAAAAGTTTTGAAGACCTTTAGGGAAAAAAAAACCTCATTTCTTCCTTAAAACTTACGTCTGAAACCGATTAGCCTCGTGAAACTCCCCTTTATGTAGCAGAAAAAAATTATAAAATCTAGGGCTTACAGTTGAATCAAGACCATTTATTTCTTAAATCATATTTATGTATACCTGGCATATACATCCTGGCTTAGACATATTTTTTATGATTGCCAATTTGTAAATGGTAAGCGTACAGAGAGTGCACAGGAGGGCATCCAATGTTTATGCTTCTCCTGGCACATTACTCCAGTTGATTTTCCCAGGTAAGGGGAAAGAAGTACCTGAGGCCCCTGCTGGGTGTTTAACCAATCTATTTTGACAGCAGGCAGCCTCTTAAGGCAACCACTAAGATTCATCCTATTAACTCTTATCACAGCTCTGAACAATTTGCTAGTTTCTGATGTTATTCATTCCATATAATTAACCTTACTCATTTGCATATAATATAATGATATTTCTATTTATTACTACTTCTTGGAGATATTTCATGCAAAAAATTTATTTATATAACAAGAACACTGTTTCATTTTTATATGAGTTTCTTTTCCTTTGTGTGGTCCTTCATATACAAAGTGTGCTTTGCAAATCAAAAATACCCTTGGTACAACAAAGCCATTTACTTTAAACAGAAGCTCAAGAAAAATATCAATTGACTACAATGAGATTTTCTTCCTTTTTTAATATGGCTACTGATACTATTAATATGACTATTTTACTGTGACTACTGAGATATAGCTATGTCTTTTTTTTTCTTTTGTCCTCTGTCCTATAGCAGTGAAAATAACATAGACTTCAACTCAGAATATAGAAAGAAATGCTTGTTATTTATAACTTTACCTGCTAATCTTAAATTGAATTTGCTGGCTAGTCTTCAATTGGTATAAAATGCAGAATCATTATATATCTCTAATCCATGAAAAACATGGATTTATGTCACAAATCAACTGGAAGGTGGAGGGAAGGAACTGTTCGATATAGGACAACTGATGTGACCAGTCTTAATGTTTCTGTATTTAAAAACCCTAAGAGATCCTTTGGTTCGAGTGTTCTTACCTAGTGGCAAGCTTATGTTTGGGTGGGGGATATATGGAGGCATTGTTTCTATTATTTCTATAACGCAAGAGTTTTAGTACCAAAATTTTCCAATCTTTTAATTGTGAGAAGAAACAGAACTTATATTTTAAACATTTAAAAAAATTCCCATTATGTTTCTAATATCTATTATTGGATATTAGACAATATAGACATATAATAGTACATATATTTAGTAATATAATAGTACATATAATTTCTATTTCAGAGGTGAGAAAACTGGGACACAGGGAAGCAAAGCAAATGCTCATGGTCACAGTTATTAAGACAAAGCTGGGATTTAAATGTAGGTCTCTCTGATTATAAAAGCCACGTTGTTTCTCTTGTGGGATGCTGCCATTGACCCCAGAACATTTTGCTTTCTTCCATTATTTCTCAGTGCTTTAAATATTTAATCATCCTTTGACATCTCTCTGAATGTGCTCCATATTTTCTAAGATCCCGGTTGAGAGTGGGGCCCGGATTTGTTTAGAGCATAATAGAGGGCAGGTCCATCTCTGGAATAAGTTCCTACCTGAGGCAGAGAACATCATATAACACAATTCTCCAAACATTTCAGTGAAATGTGATTAAGATAAATATCAAGGTCAAGCTTAACGTGGAGCAGCAAGGCCACGAGGCCTTCTGTGGCCCGAGGAGTGTGGGAACTTTACCTTTTGTCATTGCCTTTGTAACTGTATATGGAGCCACTGGGGTCCAGGCTGGATCTAAGGGAAATGAAGACTCATCTGGATTTGTCTGATGAGGTTGGGGAGTTGGTGGGCCCAAGGTGATTTGCATGTGGGTTTATTTGGCTTAAGGGGTGGGTGGAGGTATTATCATTAGAGTCTTTATGTGGTGGAAATTTCCCCCAGCCTCCCTGTGGTCCAGGGTGCATGGACTGAGGGGTTGGGGTAAAACCGAAGAAGCGGAAGGAAGGTCTCTGTGAGATCATGAGAGAAGGGAAGAAAGGAAACTGCAGCGACTAAGTGTGATGTGGTATGGGGGTAGGGTGATCTCCCCAGCTCTGTGGGGGTACACCATGCTCTGGTACCCTGCGACTGGTAGTACTGGGTGCACCAGGGCCTGTTTCAAGGAGCACTGAAGGCACTATCAGCAATGGTGGTGGAGTGGCGTGTTGGAGGGGGATATGAGAGCATGAAGAAGGAATGCCCCAGGACCCACAAACCATTGGAAGGGCATACCTAAGACAGCTTCTCAGACTCCCAGACATAGCCAGGGCAGACTTTGTATGGACTTTATTGGTGTGTGTGTGTGTGGGAGGGAGGACGTCAGATTTGGGTTATTACTTTTAACTCTTAACCTGACCACACCTGCATCCATGATATGGTGAACCAGGGGGACATTTGGGTCATAATTTACGGAGACTGTTAACTCTCTCAAAGCAAAACTTGAGCGTTGCAAAAATTACTGGCTGGAGAATTGGGAAGTTTATTAGGAATTTAAGTAAATTGGAGGATTATGGGTCTCTATGTTGCAAAGGAAGGACCCACCATTTTCTGGCCACAGGTTGACATTGGTGATAGAGCGAAATCACAAGTCATGGGGCTTCTAGTACTCTATGCTAAAAGCATGACTCAGCTCCCACTTCCCCACTGTCTTCTATACTCCCTTCAGAGGAGACCCAGTTTCCACCTCTTATGTTGTATTTTTAAGACACTCAGACCAATTGTCTTGTCTGCTCTGTCTTGTGCTTTATGTAACTAGAAGTTATTACTGTGTCAGAATACATTAATGAAGAAAGTACCTCTAAGTCTGCAGTTTTTGCTCTTGATTGCTTTTTGTGCGTGTGTCTCATCGATTTAAAATTCCTCCTGTGCAGTTTCTGTGTAGAAGAGTTACTTTCTCATCATCTGTTTTGGACCTTAAATATTTGCTAGAGTATAGCTTCAATCATCTCATTAGAAATTCTGTTGATTGTTTGAGAAGTTTATCCAGCCTATGTCATGCTGACCCACCATCAGTACATCTATTACCTCCACAAAAGATCCAGTATAATTACAGACTCAGTAGAAAACCTAAAATAAAGAGGAAGAGAAAAAGTTGGAATGGGATAGAGTATGTGTGTGTGGAAATCCAAGTTGTATGTCTCCCTTCTCAGTTCCAGACAGTGCGTGGAATCCCCAGTCACATTTTTAACACACATCCCTCCACACCAGACTAAAAGGAATGATGTATACTTAGAGTACCCGAGACCAGGCCTTTAGGGTGAAAAACCTGTGATTAGACAACGGCAAATGATTGTAGGATAAAAATGAAATGGCTGTTTATTTCAGTTATACTTCACGTTGAAAAAAATTTTGTCTCCTTTTTTTGTAAGGCAAGGTACATAACCCAACATTTTCCAAAGTATATTCTGAGAAATATCAGTTCTGCTAGATGCTAACTGGAAACCAATTTTTCAGAGTTTCATGGCTAAATAAGTTTGTTGCACAAGGCCAATGACATTTCTCCACTGCTGGAATTCTCTAGACTTTAATAAACTAATAGGTTCTATGACTTCCCCAGTGGGGTAGATCCTCATACACACTCTCCTTTTTCTTCGAGGTCATTTTTAGGGCCAGTGAAACCTTTTTGAGAGATGTGGGTTAGCTCACTGGAGAGGCAATTACCAGGTGTGACTCATCCAGGCAGATTACAGGATCAAGACAACTAACAGACGAACTATGTTTTCCCAATGAAATCATTTGCAAATTAAACACTAATGGGATTCTTCATGGCTATGTCTAGAAGTAATTTATGTCTAAATTAAATGGTTTCCAAAAAGTATCTAGAACAAATGCCTCTTAAATTTGAGATACTAGTTTTGAGTTCATAACAACTCAAAATCAAGCTTTTAAACTAAAACTTATACAATTGGCCTGAAGAACTTACAGTCCCCTCTTTAGGAGATTTAGGGAACATAGAGGATATTTCCAGACAGTGATGGCAGAAGAGAGAGAGAAATTAGCATCAATGTTAAGTGACATGATTTAGGAATTCTCTCTCTACATACGAGTCAGTCCCTCTGTTTGAAAGCTCCTAACATTTTCAGATCTCCATGCTGGTGCACATTCCTCTAGGCTGAGATGTGGAATTTCCCAGTTCCTCCTGGTGCTTAACTAGACAGACTTTCCCACAAGTGCTGTTTGCCAGGCTGGGCTCAAGACTCACCTGCTGGAGAATTTGCAAACATAGCCTTATGGATCAAAGGAACTGCACTTGATGGTGTTGAAAGACAACTGGGGGTGGAAGTTCATTTAAAAAAATCCATTATTTAAGAAATTCTAACTCAAAAGCATGATAATTAATAAGTATTCATAAAATCAGGCAAATGTGCTGTTTAAAGCAATACTGGAGGGAGAATACCCCAGACATCTTCTTCCTGCATCTTTGAGGATAGGACTTTGAGAGGCACAAACACTGCCCAGTTTGGAGAGAGTGTGACAATCCAAGCTAGGAGTGCAGATGGAGTCTATGGAGCTCTTCCCCTGGGCCCTTCAGCAGGAAGCTGTAGAGAAAGACAATGTTACCCACTGGCTTTCAAGGCCCTGTGTACACCACCAGAAATTCACTGGAGGGAAAGCCAGGAAAATCACCTACATCTTCAGCCTCTCTAATTTCTCATTATAGTTTTCTGCTTTTTCCCTTCCCAGGTCATAAAATATAATGTAAAAACAAGATGGATTGTAGCAAAGAATGATCCAGGTCCATACCTAATTCCTACAAGTTAAGACCTTTAGACTTCCTAGAAATAGGTCTTTCATTTTATTATATAAAAAATTCAGATCATATAGAAAGTAGGCTTTACAGATAGTTCACAACGAGTTAAAATTGTGACATTTTCAACACTCATATCTGAATAATGTCATTCTTAAAACTACTGAGGCTTTGTCTTATGTTTTCCCAGAGGTAAGTGCTATAAAAAATCACAGGTCACATGGAATTTTAATTTTAATTTTGAATCACGAGGAAGAATATTTGGCTATGATAGAACCATTACTTTGTTTTATGAACACTGGCTAGAAGGAGAAGAAGGGAAGGGAAAGATGTTCAAGTTTTTCATACTGAAACAATTGTGATAAATGTTATGGCTAAAGATTAGAATTCTGTTTAATACTTGTAATAGAAATTAGGAGAACACTTTAATACTTTTGCTTATCATTTTTCATTGATTTTTCTAAATGTAAGGACTTGAAAGGCTATTGACATCTAAGAATAAATAATGCAAGTATGTTTGAATTTCTATACATTTCACACCTTACCAAGTCAGTATATTTCATGTGATTACAGCTCTGGTCAAGGATTAAGTAATACTCAAATTGATGGACAATTTGATTTTAAATGTAAGCATAACATCAAGGAGCATGGAGACATTTTATAATTGTTTTTATATCACTCAAATCATATCAAACTCATATCAAGTCCTGAATGAGGCTTTGGGTAAGTGTACAGGAGACAGAGAAAGGCAAAATTTAAGGTCCTTATGGCTCAGTTGGAGGAAGAAACATAAGTCCATGGAAAGTAAAACTATTAACAAAAAGAGTATATGTAAAAAGCAAGATGAATAATAAGTACATAATTTGTTTATGGAGTTCAGAGGACAGAGAAAGGGGACTTGAACCTGACATTAAAGGATGGGTAAGATCGTATTAGTTGGAGAGGATATTTCTGACATATAGCACTCGAAGGAGAGTGAAGATGGTGTGAAAAAGATTGCAGCAACGGGACATTTTCACTCTAATTCAAGGGCTAGTGAACAGTACAGTTTGGTTGGAACCAAGAATTTCTATAGGTCAAGGAATGGAGAACCACAGATCTGAAAAGGAAAAATAAGGCTGGATCATGGAGGGTCTTGAGTGCTAGATCAAATCCGAACTTTATAACATAATTCTTGAGAGCAGAGGGATGTGATGACACCAGCTGTTTTTAGTAAGAGTGAGAACTATGTGGGAGAGGAAGAGAGGCATGGAAGCAAGGAAAACAGCTATTAGTCAAGCCTCTGGACTCTTGAGCTTGGTAGTGGTAGTGGGAGAATGGGAGAGAAGCAGAGAACAGAGTGTGGTTGGAAGTGAGAGAGAGAAGAGTCAGTGATAACTCTTCCTGAGAGTACCATGAGCCGTTCACCTTTGTGTGTGTGGGTTTTTTTTTTTTTTTTTTGTCAGTTTGTTTTGTTTTGTTTTTGCCTTTCAATACCTTGGAAATTGAAGTTTCAGTACATTTCAGCCATGAGTTGACACCTTCACTGGATCTTAGGGCTAGAAGATCAAGTAATCTTTGATCAGGTCTTCTGTTTTCAGTGAAGTGAAGTTTGTTTATCCCTATTTTATAGACATAATAATTAGAAACCAGGGAGACTAAGAAGGAGTCATGCTTGCAGCAACGCACAAGAAGCCAGTTCTCTGGGCTCTGAGAGCACTGCCCTGCCACGCTGCCTTTCCCCAGCAGAGGAGTTATTACAGATGCAGCAAAGGTCTTTGGTTGATTTTTTAAATGTGTGAATATCGGAATCTGGTATTTTATTACAATAACTTAAAATATAAAATTAAAATCACAGCATGCTCAACTACATAGTTCCATTTCAATGCAATGTTTTTGCACACCAAAAGAACTCGAGGACAGTTTTCTATTTCAAACATACATTTTTTAGCAATTTCATGAAAACTTAGCTTAGTGATGTCTATCTTTATATCTATCTCCCTAAATAAAAAATTTTATAATCACTTCTAAGTGAATTCTGCCTTAAAAAGATAAAACAAATAGCAATCTTATTTAAGAAAGGACTGTGTGAAATAAGTTCTGAATTTCTCCAAAAGTTCTTCACTGTGCTGTTATATTATTACAACCTCAATATCCTGTGTTAGCAACACTTATTTAACTAGTCACATTTTAGTTTTATGGGAGAGCAATGAATGTAAAAGACACATAAAAACCACAGCCAAATGGTTGACATCTGACCTTTAATCATCCCTCAGACTGTCCTTCAGTACCACACCACGTCCCCTTCTACACACAGTGAGTATATCAACCACTTCTTAATTTACTAACCAGCATGGTGTTGCTTAAGAAAAGAAATTGCTCACTTTCTTGACCCTGGGTGCCTTCCTCACTCCCCTCTTTTTCTGTTTTTATACCATTTATATCATTTTCTGATGTTTAGCCCTGCAAATTGCCACTTCCTTTGTGATTAAAATTAAGCTTGGAGCCTTAAGAAAAGGTGACTTCTTAAACTGTCACAAAACCGAGAGGGAACCAGGAAGTTTGTTTTGAATTTTGAAACTGCATTATCACAAATAATATAGTTCTTAATTTTTACTAATACATAATTATCTGACCTGAATTAAAAAAGAAAAACATGGCAGGATATGAAAGAAATACAGATGGAATTAGTAGGAAGGGACCTTAGAAGTCCACTCATCATTTGACAGGAATGAAGGTTGAGAATTTTGGAGGATGTGACTCATGTCCCATGGCTACTTAGGTTTGAACTGGGATCAGAACAGTCCTGGGATCCAACACTGCTTCCTTACAACGATGCCCTCAAACATAACATCTCTGTCTGAGAGAGAATGCTGGGCCTTAAATGTACAAAGACTGAATAGGAATGTCATACTGCTCATGGTAAAATGGAACTAGATCCCATCTTGGAAGTAAATTTCTTGATTGCTGCCCCTATTTCAAAAACTTGCAATAATGTGTGGCCCCAAACATGCCTACTCTACCTTGTTTTGTCCTCATGGGATGAGAAAGAGTATGAAATATCTGGAAACCAAACCCCACTCAGTCAATAAAAGGGCTTTTGTCTGTGAACCTGACCACAAGTGATTCGTTAATAGCTGATTGAAAGATTTTTGTCAGGAACGCCCCCTCCTCCCTTTTACAGAAATAAACAATTTGAAACAAAACCGAAGTATAAGCTGGAATCAACTCCCACATCAAAACAGTGCTGTCTACTGCATGTAAAGGTGTTTATTTCCTTATAACAAAACATTTGTTGGCTCTTTCATAAGCATCCCCCTAATTAAATTCACCGTTTGTTTTGTCAAAAGTGCAGTAGGAAAAATTCTTTACAAAATGTCTTTAGTGTATCCCAAATTAATAGTTCAATTAGTTAAAAATTAAAAAAAAAATTAATTTAGGGCCTGCCTCGTGGTATAGTGGTTAAGTTCCGGCACTCCGCTTCAGTGGCCCAGGGTTCTCAGGTTCGGATCCTGGTCATGGACCTATGCACCGCTTGTCAAGGCCATGCTGTGGCAGGCATCCCACGTATAAAGTAGAGGAAGGTGGGCATGAATGTTAGCCCAGGGCCAATCTTCCTCAGCAAAAAAGAGGAGAATTGGCAACAGATGTTAGCTCAGGGCTAATCTTCCTCTCCAAAAGCAAAAAAAACAAAAAACACCCCAAACAAAAAAACTTAATTTTGTGTTTCTAGCTGATGAATTATTATACTCCAATTTCAGGCAGTGTTGTATTTTCATTTATTAAAGTTCAAAAAAAATTAGTAATTCAACTTGAGATTTTTATCATTTATTCTTTAATGCTAACTAAAGATAAGTACCAATATTTTTCAAAAAGTGCTTACTATGTGTGTAGTGTATTTCATTTCCATAGCATTCTTTCCTAAGAATCATTTGTAATGTTTGACCTTTTAATAACTGACTTCAATTCAAATAAGAAAAAGTAGTGGCATTAAACTATATTCAACATTTATTAATATAGCATTTAAAGTCAACGAAAATGCCAGACTCCAAAATTCTGACAATGAAAATTCATCCTAATCAGCTTTGTCTCTGCCCTTTGTAAGAATTTCAGGAAACCAGGACATCATCTATGTTAAATAATCTGAAATAGAGCAAGCAGTGCCCATCTGTGAAGTTAAAAGTCTTTTTGCTATATTTACTTTTTATTTTTTTTAAAAAGATGTGCACCCTCTATCTCTTCAACTCGAGATGTGAGAGGATCAACAGATGAAAACATGCATCATCACTAAGGGCTTGCAATTCTAGAGACAATCTCATTCAGAGGGAAATAAAATATAAATTATGTTTGGGGGTGGTGGTGCTGCTGGTGATGGTGGTAGTGGTGGTGTGGTATTCACAGTCAGCTTAAAGTCACTCCTGCAGAATCCCCACAGATTTTTCAGTATTAATCCTCAACTCCCTTTATAATTGCTTGTACTCCTTTAAGATTCTACTTCACTTGATTAAAAACAAGACCTAAGCCCTCAACCTTCTGAAAGCAGCTGGGGCAAGTGATTCAGATGAAGGGCTTGATGAACACACTCTCCAGTTCTGCTCTGACAAGTCAAGCATGTCCTGGAAACCCGCCCACAGCCTTTGGGACTATTTTTAGCAGCTCACCTCCCCATAAACGCAGCTATTAGATATCCAGATATCCCTGCCCCTTTCAGGGGCAGTAAAACAGAACACAAAAGGCTGTAATTGAATGATTACGGCTAAGGAGTGTAACCAGGAGACATCGGGTCTCTCCCTCCTTCTCCTGAGGGCTCTGGGATACGCCCCAGAAGGGCCTCTTCCCTCCCCACTGCCAGGCAGATGAAACCTGTGCACAAAGCAGAGGCCGGTGCCCTGCAGATGCAGTGTAACCTCAAAAAAAGGCACTGCTGGGGTTGTTTTCTGTTCACACAGGTAGGGTTGAAATGAAGGGAAAGGGAATTTACATCTTTGGACAGCTACTGTGTGCCAGGTCCTGTGCATTCATGTAACCATCACCACAGCCCCGTGAGGTAGGTGGGTATCAGCATCACCATGTTATCATTGAGCAAAGCTTACCAATGAGCCAAGTTTGCTGACTGCCGAGGACACGTGGCTAATGAGGGGCAAAGCCAGGTTTAAATCCAGCCCTGCTTTCCCCCATACACTCCACTGGTTGAGGGGAAACTGAAAAGCAGGCTGTATAACTAGGGTGGCTGAGTAATTTATTGTCCAAACCAGAATGTGTTGAAGAGAGAAAAGGAGTGGCTAATAATAAAAACACCAGGACAACAAAGGTAGCCAGTGAGATCTGGGGCAAACCAGAGTGCCTGTAGTCAGCCTGAATCTAACTCTCCCTTGCTCACACCAGCAGAGCCGAGAGTGGAGTTGAGTTCCCTGAGCAAAGCTCCCTGCCCACAGCTCAGTGTTGGGACAGCTTTCACCGGAATTCTGCCCTAAGTCCCTCAGGCAGTAAGAAATAGAGTTTTAAAAAATATTCTTCTCAAGACTAGGTTTTAAGTGTAAAACATCTTTTTTTTTTTTAGCCCTAAGAAGACCAATCATGCAGATGGCGTCTTCACAGTTGTGCCTCTAATTCCTTAGGGGCAGTGGAACAGTATCACTGAGCTGCAAGGCACTTGCATTGTGGATGTATTAAGACTACATAAAAATATCTAACATTTACTGACTCCTTGCTCTGTGCCAGGCACTATGCCAAGTGCTTTACATACATTACCTCATTTAATGTTCTCAAAACCTCTGTCAGGTATGTGCATTTATGGTCTCTATTTCACAGATGAGGAAACTCAAGCACAGAGAAATCTTCTCAAGAACATGCAGGCGGTAAGTGGTTCAACTGTGATTCAGGCTGAGACCTTCTGCCTCCAGAGTCTGCGCTTGTCATTATGATGCTGTGCCGTGTGTGCTGTATTGATCTTGGAAGTCACAGAGCCGCAAAGCAGTGTCACAGGCTTTCTGGCCTCACAAAGCTTGTAGGTGGTATACCAAAGAGAGGCTCCTTCATATTATCATATCTCAACTGACAGCACAGTGTTTATCAGAAGCTGTCATGTGTGTATTTTTGCAAATACTGTTAACTGAGTGACACAGATCACTCTAGCATATCATGTGATGTTTTGTGGATCAAAGACAAGGTGGCATATACGGGTGGAGTATATTGATATTTATCTTAAGTATGGATCTCATTCTCTTTAACAGCAAGGAAAGCTTTGCAAGGACCATCTTGCAGTTCTCTAAAGCCCAGTAGCCAGCACAGTACCTGGCCCATTGTAGACACAGTGACTGTCTTCTTCATGATGACTGAAGTTGTCAGTGGCCCAGCAGGGGAAGTCGCTGGGGTTGCCATACAGACCTGGAAGCTTTATGGAGAACATGGGATTTGAAGGAGGGGAAAGAAGGTTTTGAAAAACTAAAGAAACGAGAGGAAAGGTATTCTGGGGGGAGAAAAAAAATTAAATAAGTGAACTCAGGTGGGAATTTTGAAGGGGAAAGCAAAGAGACCAACAAGCCTGTCTGGATTGAAACGTCTTAGGGAAAGACTGGATTAGAAAGGCAAGATTATGGTGTCTTTAATGTCAGGCTGCGGAGATGTCAACCAAACTATGTTTTGTAAAAGAAGTGGAGCGCCCTGACCTCGTGTTACAAGCAAGGACCCTGCTCTTGGTGCCACACGGAGGCCTAGTGATCCTTCTGGGATCATGACACGGATGAGGAACCTCTTCTGCTCGGACAGGAGGGCACTGTGGTCATTTGACAAAGAACCTCGTAATAGCTGCTGGCCAGTTTTATCTGATTTGAGAGGAAACTGGAAGTCCTTAGGGTGTTCTGAGAAAGAAAGAACATGGTAAAATTAAACTTGATGAAGGTGTTCAAGTAAAATGATGTAGGAAATATTTTCTCATAAGTATGGAAGTCTTATTGTCTAGGAGGAAGAAAGGAAAGGTGGAACTTATGGGAAATGGGTACTTGAGGGGGATAAGGAAGATGGTATTTCAAAACTATTCATGGAGTGCTGCCTATTTGCTCTCCCTCAACACTGTGTACTAGTTTAGACAGTAGGCACTGGAGCAGATAGTGTGATGACAAATGAATTTTCAGTGGCTGTTTACTTCATTAAGCAATGTTTCTTCTGCCTTTCCTCGTACTCTAAACATTTTAATTTGTTTATTTTAGAAGAGAATTTTTTAAACTCAAGCTGAAAAATTTAAGCTTACAAAACTTTACAGGTTTATAAAGGGCAAAGACAATATGTTCTTTGAATCCCTACAGCATCTAGCATAAGAATAGTTAACCAAGTATGAGATGATCTCCCAATCAACAGAGCAGGGAAAGCATTGTGGACACCCAATAACTAGCCAACATTAACAGTTCAGTAGGGTAGCAGTTAAGGCACAGTGTGAAGGTTAGAAACCAAGTGCCTGAAATCAATCTGATTGTGGTACACACAGGCCTTCAGAGCTTCGTGAGAAGGGACCACTAGTTTGTGATGACTTCCTGGGATTAAACCCTTTTAGAACCAAAGCTTTGTTGAACATTTTGCACAGAGATTTTTCTTTTTTTTCCCCTTTATTTATTTATTTTTTTGGTGAGGAAGATTCGCCCTAAGCTAACATCTGTTGCCAATCTTCCTCTTTTTATTTTTTGCTTGAGGAAGATGATCCCTGAACTAACATCCATGCCAATCTTCCTCTACTTTGTATATGGGACACTGCCACAGCATGGCTTGAGGAGCATTGTATGGGTCTGCACCCGGGATCCGAACCCATGAACCCCGTGCCACCAAAGTGGAGAGCACGAAGTTAACCACTATGCCACCAGGCCAGCCCCAAGGTTTTTCTTTTTCTTTCTTTCTTTTTTTTTTAATACCAGTTTGTGTGTAATAATTAATGTTTCACCCATATGGAAGGCATCCTTCCATTTAAACCCTTAAATATGCCCATGGTTCTGAAAGCAAATGAAAATAATCTATAAGTGGAAAAAAGTTCTCACAAAACCCAAGTGTGTTTTTGTTTTGGACAGAGCCTTTTTCAGGCTCCTAACCCTGGCACTATGTGTGAAATAAGGCAGCAGTTAAAAGAAGCCTATACTTTAAAAGGATACATTTAGAGTTGACAGTGATGGAGGGAATCAAGAGAATGTATCAGCCCAAGAGGTAGTTAGTACTAGGAGAAAATGGATATCTACTTCTTAACAACCCTTGAGGTTATCAGTGTTATTGGAGTCAGTCAACATGGGCTAGCTGCAGCACCAAAATACCCTAGTATCTCAGGGCCTTGGAACAGCGCACCTTTACTGCTTGATAGTATCACATGCCAGTTGTGGATTGGCTGGGGCTCTGCTATGTGACATCATAGTCCTCACTCCAGGTGGAGTACCTGGAAACATGTTAGTGACCACAGCAGAGGGAAAACAAAGGGTAGTAAAGCACAAAATGACTCTTAAAGCTTCTGCATAGAAGTGACCATGTTGGTTCTGTCTACTATTAGCCATTGTAGGTCACATGCCAAGCCACATTTCAAAGGAGCAGGGAAGCATAACCGTCTCCCAATGAGGGAAAGCAGGCATTGGTAACTGGGAATATAATCTATCACAGAGCCCAGGAAATAATTGATGCATACAAAGTTAAGTAGTCTTAGTAACGAAGAAAAAAAGTTAAATGATTCCATATACACTTCATTCAACAAATATTTATTAGATTCTTTAAATATTAGGCAGTGTACTAAGTACTATTTAATAAGGCAGATAAATGGATAACATATATCCAACAAGTGTTTGCACTTAAAGGAATACATTTCATCTGAGAAAAACATTGGCAAGAGTTAGCTCATTTTTCCAAGACAAAGCAAAGGTACACTATGGCCTGTTTTAGTTCTTTATTGCTACGTTACAAATTACCATCAGCTTAGTGGCTTATGAAAACACATGTCTATTATCTCACAGTTTCTGTAGGTCAGTTTTGGCACAGCGTGACTGGATTCTCTGCTTAGTCTCACCAGGCTGAGATCAAGGTGTCAGTTTGGGCTGTGGTTCTCATCTGGGGCTGCGGGTCCTCACTGGTTATTGGCAGAAGCCGTTTCCTTGAGGTCGTAGGACTGAGGTCCTGGTTTTCCTGCTGGTTGTTGGCCAGGAGTCCCTTTCAGCTCCTAGAAGCCACCCTCAATGCCTTGCCATGTGGCCTCCACAGGTGGCTCACAACATGATGTTGACTTCTTGCCAGGCCAGCGGAAGCATGTATCTCTAACTTCCTCTTCCTCTTCCTCTTCCAGCTGGAGAACACGCTCTGCTTTTGAAGCCCCCGTGCCGAAGGGTGGGTGTTAGTATGCCTTGCCTATGTCAGGACTGACGAGATGGGGCCTATTCTAGTGTCATACAGTTCTCCTGAGTAAGAACTGGAATTATTTGGAGGGGTATCTAATTGAGGGCATTCATTGACTAATAAAACCCAGTTCTACGCTTCTGGTTTACTGGTTAGAGCTTGTTTCTCTAAGAGTAACACTGAACTTAATCCCTTAAATTCTAAGAGGGTTGCTGCAGTAGTCAGACATCTGTCAGGAACCAGTGTTCTCAAACTAGGTAATTGGGGAGAGTTTATTAAAGCTTGTCATTTCCTTCCTTTCCCTTCTCTTCCCTTTTTTTTTTTTTTTGTGAGGAAGATCAGCCCTGAGCTAACATCCATGCCAATCCTCCTCTTTTTGCTGAGGAAGACCGGCTCTCAGCTAACATCTATTGCCAATCCTCCTCCTTTTTTTTCCCCCAAAGCCCCAGTAGATAGTTGTACGTCATAGTTGCACATCCTTCTAGTTGCTGTATGTGGGACGTGGCCCCAGCATGGCCAGAGAAGCGGTGCACCAGTGCACGCCCGGGATCCGAACCCGGGCCACCAGTAGCAGAGCGCGTGCCCCCAACCGCTAAGCCACGGGGCCGGCCCTTCTCTTCCCACCTTTTTCTCATAGGTGCGGGCAGAGTTTAGGGAATGCACCAAGGGGTAGTGCAGAACGTCTCCTAGGCCAGAAGGGACAAGAGGAGAGTGGGTGGGAACCTGGAATGAGGAGATGTGTGGAGAGGGACACCTGACAGGAACTGTGGCCTTTGGTAGAAAGATGCAACCAATCCTGGAAACGGAGCATGGAAATAGTGGAGAATAAATAGCTTGACCTCGTTCTCCTCCCATCTTCTTATCTCTAGCCAAGAGGGCAAAAGAGCCTGTTGGTCCAGTCCTCAGAGGTCAGCCTCCTGGGGCAAGGACAGGGTGGAACAAGGTATAGAGCAGACCTAGCAGGACAAACAAGAGATGTGCAGCACAGTCACCAAAGACATATTTCTTGGCGATGGTCAGGGTCAGAGGCTCGGTTGTGATTTGCAGATGAAGTGTTTCTTCCTCATCTGTGCTTCATAGAATATTTTGGCTAGCTTGGTTATAACCAGCTTCCAATTAAGTGCAATCATTAATATGTATGTCTTTTCTGCTATTTTGAGTTTCCTGAGAGCAAGGGCCATGTCTTATTCATCTTTATACCTACAGTACCTACGTGCTTGGCCCATAGTAGGTGATTAACAGATGCTTGTGGAGTTACAAATATATAGAGTCAATGGTAAACTATTATCAAAGTTCTATAAACCATTTTGGTGATGGGGCATAAACAAAAGCACATTATTCTCATTGCTCTCTAAGCTGTTCTATTACACCTAGGCTGATACAGTTGGAAGATTCACTTACCATTGCTACCTCAAGTCTTACACTTTGACAATTTGATATTCTCCTTTCATTTTCTACTTAAAGGTCATCAATTTCAGGTTATCCTATACATTCCATTCAATAAGCACTAAAATCTGTCAACACAGAAGGAACAGCAAATTCAGGGTAAATGAGACAGCTCAGAGCCACTAGTAATCAAATTGCTGTTGGTCATTGGCCTTGGGATGAGAGGATTGGATGTTCTGCCTTTCTGTCACTGTCACATGTGGTTCTGGCTGCCAACAGGGAATGGAGTGTGCTTAGTATATGAAAACACTGTTTTCTTCTATTTTACTTTTTGACATTTTCAAAACACTAGGTAAGGATAAATGTGGTCAGCTTGATTTATGATCATTGTTTTGATTCATATAGAATCACATGCTGAAGAATTGCAGGGACTGATATCCTGGGGAAAAATGTAAATGTCATAATTTTGTTAATTGTTTTAGCATGTGTTTCTTCCACATGTCTGAAAGCAACTGTAATTGAGGGTTGTGGTTTCTAGGGCACAGCCAAAAATATAACTGACGAAAATATCATGGGATCTCATGTGGTAGAGGATCTTTTATCTTTTTTTCTTCCCTGCCAGAGTGAGTATTTTCCAGTATTTAAGTATGTCACTGGAGTATGAAAAGAAGAAAGATACAAATTGAACCCTTGGATTGGTATTGTTTATCAGATAAAAAATAACATATAAAATGCCTTTTATATTCTGGGGCTATTCCATTCCATCCTGGAGTTTTCTATTTCAAAAATTGGATTTGCAAAAAAAAACAACTCTTTCAATTCTTTAAACATTTCCATGATGATAAGGGTCTTTCTCAAGCAAACAAATATCAGGAAATTCAAATACTGGTGTGAAACCATAATCTCCCCTCACCTTGTTGCTCCAAAGCATAATAACTCTATTGAGGACTCCTAAAAGAGTGGGTGATCTGACCCTAAGGCTACATATACGATTTCTTATTTTTATTACAGGAATTTTCACAATTTCAAAACAAGGTTGAAAAACAGTCTATTTCTCCCCTGAAGCAAGTGATCAGGTTGCTGCATGAACAAAGCTAAAAGCTGAGCTCACATGGCCTGGCCAGGAGCTCTCTTGCAAGCTTCCTGGTTTGGGATGGACTGTAAATGCTATTAGTATATTTCCCGGTATTTCAGTCTTCTGTGAATTGCGCAGTAACTAGATCTTTGAACAGCGAGCATCTGGTAGCCAGAACCCCACAAAGACTTTCCCATATTATGCAGAACCTTCTGCTCTTTTTGAAGCTGTTCTCTCATTGTTTTATACTATTCCTTCTGTTTCTCTCCCCATATGTCTGGAATTCACAAATATTTTTGTCGCTTTCAAAACTGACTGTACCTAGGTGACTAAACTGATCATCTGTGGGTCCAGCAGGTTATAGGAAGCTGCTGCTGATGTGTATCCTCTTTATTTCCCCTGACACAACCATATCCCCCGCCCCTCTCCCTACCCACAGCCCCACAGCTGCTGTGAGCTGCAGAAGCAAATGGAAAGTCTGTCCTGCCAGTGGCTGGAGGAAAGCTTCCAAAGTGTTATTGGGAGTAATGTCAGACAGGAAAATCAAATTACAGAGAGCAGAGGAAGAAAGGAAAGCTAGAATAGGAGTTCTAGCTTCTTCAGGGAACCCGGTAAGAGCTGTGAATAGCCTGAAATGTTACGTAAATATCTGCCCATACGATCCCATGTACAATTAATTTTTTTTTCTGAAAAGAAAGCCTAAAACTTACCTTATATGCTCAAAGGGTTTGGGCAACAAAAAATTTTTAAGAGTGATTATTGTCAAGAAAGTAGATTTAGTTAAGTAACTTAAATTTTAAAATCAAGACAGAAGGAGGAAGGAAGGGCAGTAAGAAATAATAAAAGTAGGATAAACAAGAAAAAAATAGGGACAACAGAGAGAATAGCACTTTACCCTTTTATCAGTTACTTAAGACTTGGCTGTTGTGAAATGGTATATGAGAGTACCGTTTAAACAGCTAATATGGATCTGTTTTACAGATGAGAAGCGAGGGCACAGAGAGGTTAAGCAATGCCGCTCAGCTAGTTAAGTGTCAACAGTCAGCTTTGTGGGCTGCTCTTAATCACTGTTCTAAACCAACATGCTCTCTTCTCTTTCTTGATATGTCTTATAAAATATATTTTTATAATCTAGAGGATAAAGTTACACACCAAAATGTTATTTCTGGGTGTTGTGAATATGGGTGATTTATATTTATAATTTATAATGAACATGAATTATATAATAAAAAGAAGAAGAATTTAAAACTATTTTCCCATTTCTAAGAAATCTAAGATCAGATTGTTAAATCCCTCATGAACAACCACATTTTGATGGAACAAAGGGCATCAAATAAAGGCTGTGAGCAAGAAACTTAGAAGAATTTGATATTAATTTATAATAACCACTTTGTAGTGAAATGTGGCTTGTTCATAGTAACTAGAGAGATGCTTGATGAAATCAGGGAATAAAACATAATCCTAACAAAGCATAATTTTAATGTAAAGTCATAATATTTGTTCAACGCAATAGCTTACATTCCTCTGACGTATACATTGAGACCCCTTTACCACATTTCCTGGCCGTGTCTCCATAGGCACAATGAAAGGGAGGCCCGGGACCATTTATGAGGTAACTTCTGCTTTGGAAATTTTCAGGTAAAACTCATCTTGATGGAGATCTTCAGGGGTTGAGTCAGCCATTTGCTTATTTGCTAGAACAGACAAAAGACAGATGCTTGAGAAAAATACTTATGTTTCCATCAGTTATGTTTTTAGTCACACTATGTGTAGATGCTGAACAGTTCTTCTTTGAGGCAGGGGTCTTGGTTAGGCTCCTTTATTTCCACAAAAGGATCTGAACCTGAATAATTGCCCCTTCCTCCAAATCCTAAAGTGTAAGATGCTCCCTCAACCCATCAACTCAGGATATGGACTTCAGACTCTCCCTCTAGACTCTAAATTCTCCCTCCAGACTCCATACTCTCCAAAGAGAATGCAACCTTGGTTTGCCTCCAGCTCTTTTTCCCAAAGCCCTGGCTGAGGAAGTGACCATTTGGAGGGTTGTTGGAAGATGATTCATTGGGCACTCAAAGTTCCACCCATGCATCAGGCCAGATCACTGAAAAGTGGTGCCTCTCAGACCACATTATCTTGACCTCATTCAGAATTATTTTTCTCCAAGGTTTACTAGTATGTCCTCAGTTTTTATCAAAGGGTACTATGAAAGTACCTGCCATCTGACTGTTGCTGGTGTCATCTACTACTCAGCCCAGAGTACGCAATGCAAAACCTTATCTGAGAAATTTTTTAGAATTAGCACTAGGAATTTTTTTTCCTTGGATGAAGTGATTTGTTTCCTTTTCTCTAATGATAAGAATATTTGTGGAGGGTGAAGACGAGGTTGAGTGTCTCCAGGAGAAGGCAAGATGGCTTTCTACTAAAATTCTCACCGAGTTGTCAGTGTTCCAGAGTTGATCAGACTCAGTGAGGCCAACTTACTCTGATCAAACTTCTAAGAGTGTGATTCTTAATCTGGAATGCCAGTGTCCTCTGTGTGAGGGCTGCTTTTCCTGCCATCTTTAAATTTGCTTAGGAAACATAAGAAGCAGAGCCAAGAGACATGGACAGTTTAGAAAAATTTCTTTCAGGGCTTAGGATCTGGTGCATTATACTGGTCAAAAAAACACTCATCTCTTTTTAAACCAAGGCCAAATGTTTCTGTTTTTCTTTCCAGGGTAAAGATAGATAAAATTGGGTCCAGCCCTGGTCGTTAAGTTCGGTGCACTGCACTACAGTGGCCTGGGTTTGGTTCCCGCGTGCGGAGCTACACCACTCATCAGTGGCCACGCTGTGGTGGCGGCCAACATACAAAATAGAGGAAGATTGGCACAGATGTTAGCTCAGGGTGAATCTTCCTCAGCAAAAAAAAAGAGACGAAAAGAAAAAGATAGGTAAAACTGTGTCAGCTTCTCTGGCATTAGCTTTCTCTTAACTTTATGTGGGAGGAACATCGCCTTTCTAGTCACATGGATCTCCAGGGTGAATACAATATAATTTTTTAGGATTCCTCTTAATATATCCAATAACATCATAGGTTTGCCTCATTATGTTAACTTTCAGTTTATCTTAGTTGGAGTTTTGGATATTTCAAAGTCTTGTGTGTGTGTGTGTGTGTGTCTGTGTATCTGTGTGTGTATTAAAAAACCCATATATACACCCACACGCTTTGCACACGTGTATAAGTATATATACATACATAAATATATAAGTATATTGTATATATATTTTACAGTATCTCTTACAGGTGACAGATCACACTGTTTGGATTTTACTAACTTAACACTCAGAGGGCAAACTTCTTTCAAAATTGGGGCATTGGGAAGTACGCATCAATATTTTCTTAGTTACTACCCAAAAAGATTAAGTAACTCCTTTTATCTCTTGTTACTTCCACTGCCAAAAAAAAAAAAAAAAAAAAAACCCTACAAGGAATTAAGGTTAGATCAGGGAACTACATAGGCCCTTAGAGCCTCCATATTTGTGATACTTATCCCAATTTGGCCTTAAATATCTCTTAGTTATGTTTCTAGACCTATAATCTCATTTTTTACTTTCATCTTTTTTATTGTTTTTATTTTTGTAAGTTCTTTCAAGTCGTCTGCAGACAGAGGTAAGGAAAGAACCTAACAGACAGACAAATAAGGAAACAAGCCAGCCATTTTCCCAGCCCCTCTATGTGGGAATTTTCTATGTTTTGTGGGTAAAACCAGAAATCCCCACTTATACAAATTTTCCATTGGTGAAATGAAAGATACCACCAAGTTTACAGCAAAATATAATTTAGATTTGAAGAAAATTATTAGAAATCAAATTCTGCTCTCTAGAATTGTCAGTAAATGGAGTAGTCTGGCAACTAAATATTTTGTTTAACAAGAGTTATCTTTAATTTTAGGCATAAATCATATACATATATAGAGGATATATATAGTGTATATATGTATATGTATGTATGTAATAGAAGTAGCTCTTATACTAAGATCTACGCAGATTTTTGCAGTTGCTCCAGATAATCAAGTATCATAGGCAAGAGCAAGAGCTGGGAGGGAACTAATCCTCTGAACTTTTACATTCTGGTTTCAGTTCTAGATAATCAGAGATTTAAAATATTAAGCACAGAGGCATACGATATACTATGTTCTGCACAAAGTAAGTAAATAAAACAGTTACTATGTGTGTCTACACACACATAAATTACTACATTCCTTGTTTTGTTACCAATTAGACATGAAATAGGATGGCTTTCTTATGCCATGCATGTAAATGTCAAGTTCCTCTTGGTGTTTCATTTCCCTCAGAGTTTCAAGTTTCTGATTATTTCTAGAAGCTCCTTGAAGAAGGCATTAGGAATAGATAATTCATCACATCCTTTCCCAAGTACGAATCTGTGAAACAGGGAAGGGCTCGATGTCCTAATACTGTTAACAAAAACACCACCACACATTTGATCTCATCTTTCCCTCCATCGCAGGAAACTGGGAAGGAAACCTTGTTCCAACAGTGAATAACAAAGGCAATTTTGGGGGGGATTTACATATATCACCCCCTACAAGTTTTTTTTCTGGAAGACTGTAATCAAGACACAAAAATGAACAATAGGTGGAGTGGGTGAGCAAATTTGTGTCATTAATTACATATTTCAATAAAGTTTAATTTTGGAAATAGTTTTATGGGTGCAGTAGATAAATTACAACTGGAATAAATTACATTGAGGATGCAAAGAACTTTGAAAATAAATATAGGTGTGATCAGCTACTTGAAAAAGGAACGAAACCGATTAAAGATGAATGACAAAACATGATAGCAGAAGGTCTTGTCCTGATGCTCTATTCAAAAGCCATTCAAACCACTAAGGACCAATGAACGCTAGTCCAGCCTCCAGGGATGACGCTCCATCCACTTTCCTGAAAAATTCATTTCATAGTTTGACAACTTGGATTAATGGAACAACGATATCAATGAAGAATATTGCATTTATTCCTTTTCTCATAGGTAGGACTAGTGATTATGGCCATTTAGAGGATTTTCAGGGCTGATGACTGTCCTTAGATGTTTGTGGCCCATTCATATCCTTTGTGCTTTCCCCACTAGCAAAGTACATACTTTTACATTTGACCAACAAAGGCAGCCTTTTGGAGGAAAAGGGTGACAGAATGGTGAGGATGTTGGTAGGAGAGGATCATGCGTGGACAGCATGGCCAAAGTTGTCCATCTCTAAAATCAGATAGACGTAGGTTCATATTCCAGCTCTGCCATTTACAAGCTGTGTGATTTTGGCAAGACTTTTTTTTTAATGCTATTTTTTCCCCTAACTAAGCTTTAGACTTTTAAAAAGCAGAAAGAAGAACTATTTCTTTCTCCTGAGTCATTAACCAACTACCCTAGACTGAGTCAGAATGCAGGATATGCTCGATGTTTACTTTATCTGTTTCAGAAAAGCTTCTCTGGTATGCCAACTCCTTTACTGAAACTATTCAGGAAAATATCGCTAATCAAAGGAACTCAAGAAATAATCACCATACTGTCCTCATCCATGCGTTAAGGAGCCTATTAGCATTTGCTAAGGTATCTGTCTTCCTGGATTTAACACAAGCCACTTTGGCACTGGAAAAAATAGAAAACACCCGGATAACTGAAGGGGCATGGACAAGTACAGTTATACACGATCCTTCCTAACTCCCTGAGATAGAGCCACTTGTATATTACTTTACATACCCATAATGATATAACTAATAATTAACACTAATTTACAAGGTAAGAGGAATCTTCCTGGGGCAATGCCTGAAGAGGGATCTGTGAAGTTTCCCCAAATTGTTAGTTTGTGGTCATCACCACTTATGAAGATGCAAGAGTTCATCAAGGGCTCAGACTAACCCCATATTGATCCAGAGATGGAACTATGGCAAAAAGCACAGCATTTTCTTCTGAAAAAAGAGTTGAAGGCTAAATTTTTTTTCTTTCAGTTGATAAAATTGAGCATTTAATACGTTCAAAGTACAATGTTAAACCATCAGTGTGGTAGAGTTCTGTAAAACTCAATCCTTTTTCTCAAGAAACTTATACTTAACGGTGGAAATGAGAGCACTCTAAATAACTTTGATTTCAGGTAAAATGGAGGTAAGCATTAGTGATGGATTAGAAGTTCAATGGAGAGGATGACCTTTTAGATTACTCTTATGAGCATGGGGAACCTTGAGGAAGTAAGTGGCATTTGAACCAGGACTTGAAAGAAGACAAAATTTGGAGAGCTGAGTGGAAGAGGGAAGAAAAAATAGGCAGATTCTTGGATGGAGGGGACAGTGTAAACAAGAGCACAGGGGCACAGAAATTTGGGGTATGGTTAAGAAATGATGAGCTTAGTTCTCTTGAACAGGAGGGTTATAAGATGGGCCTGAAAGAAAAAGCTAAAAAGGTAGATTGTTTCAAAAGCATAGGGTGCCTTGGATGTTAGGCCAATGGGTTTGTTCTTTAATTTAATAGGGAATTGTGTCTAATAGGGAAACACTGAGGGTTTTGAATTGGGAAAAGATGTGATAACAACCAGTGTGGTTGTAGTAGTTATAATTTGGGGGAGGCGGGGTTGTATGCTGGTGTTCTTCAACCTTTTCTTAATTCTTGTCTTTGGAGACCCTTTTTATTTTTTATTTTATTTTTGTGTGTGTGAGGAACATTAGCCCTGAACTAACATCAATTGCCAACCCTCCTCTTTTTGCTGAGGAAGATTGGCCCTGGGCTAACATTTGTGCCCATCTTCCTCCACTTTATATGTGACGCCGCCACAGCATGGCTTGACAAGCAGTGCATTGGTGCGCGCCTGGGATCTGAACCTCTGAACCCCGAGCTGCCAAAGCAGAGTGCGTGAATTTAACTGCTACACCACCAGGCCTGCTCCTAGAATGGCTTTTTAGACATCTCTGCCTCTTTTTCCACAGGTGTCCTGTATAGTCATGTTCATTGAGAGGTGATCTATTACATCTTGTTTCCATCATTGGCCAGGATATTCTCTTTTCTTATCTTCTTTAATTTCCTTTGGTGTGTTTGAGCCTTGAGTAGCTGTTGAGATAAAGCAATCCAACATCATTAGGTATTTGGTGGCTAATTATCACAGGAATAAAATTGCAGAAAGATAACTTTCCTAGTATTGAACCCAATGAAGAGCTGTACAATACTTGAATCAGATTTTTGTTAAGGAAGTTACATTATCACAAAAAAATCATAACAAACAGCGGGTTGCAAGTATATTTAGATCATTCTTACTGAACAGAATAAACATTTATTGCCAACTGTGAAAGGGCAGATTTGATGACTGATGGAAAAAATCACACTGCTTTGTCAGTTCACATAAATAATAATTCATCAAAGAAGCACATGTTGATGAGTGCAGTCTGGTTTGAATTTAAACCACAAGACATTCTTAGGAAACGGCTGAAGTACCTGAGCCTCATTAAAAAATCTCCAGCACATTATCTAAGCATATAAACAATCCTTCCTAGGTCACGTAATGAATCTTATCAAAAACAGCAAGAATATTTATGCTCAGGGATGAATGGAAGCTGCCTGTATTTACCTTGAGAAAAATACGTCTGGGTGCCCAGGAAAGTTTGGTGAGTACTTAAGACATATGATCTCAGTTCACTTTTGCAATAAATGCTCAACAAAGAGGTTTGGGAGCAGATAAGTATTTACCAGACGCTAAGAAAAATAATAAGAGTTGGCTGATCAACTTTCTCTGATAATCATTGTTCAGTGAAAACGAATAAAATGTGATGTTTTCTCTGGTAAGCATTCCACCCTCTGGCCACCCCAATCAGAAGACCCTCTGTGCTGTTGATGAACTGACGGGATTTGACAAGCTGCTGTGTGAATCTGGCGGCCAGGTGTCTTGGTGTGGGTGAGACAGGAGCTAACAGATTTGACATGTGGGAATATTACTCCCAGATGCTCCCCAAGGGGAAAGAACAACTTTCTTTCAGTGACCTGTTCTTTCAAGATGAGTCCTGTGGCATATGCACTGCAATTAGTTAGCTTTGTGAGAGGAAGCAATGCATCATGGGTGCTGTTTTGACAGAAAAAATAAGCATTTCTAATGGGTTCTGCCTGATTCCTTAGTCAAAACCAGTGGTCTGTGTCTGGAGGTCATCCAAGGCAAATCAAAGAAAGAAATCTTCAGATGTAGAGGAGATAAGGAAGAAAGAACACACTAAGGATGTATGGTGTTGATTTTAAACTGAAGAGAAACCTAACCAGGCTAAGACCTGTCATAGATTGTTATGGTCTTGCTGCAAAAGTCTGTATGGAAAAACACAAGCAAAAGTTGATGTCCATTATGCCAATGCTGTGATATCCATAGCCTCATTGCCTGTCAGGTCTCAAATACTATCATCATGTTAATTGGAAACAAATATCTGTCTGACAATATTTTTGCATTTATACTTAAGAAACTTGGATATTCAATATGAGTTGCATTAAGAAAGCTTTCTCAATTTGTCAGTTCAACAGATTTCTAAGCATTCTTCCCATCTTCCAAACTCTAGAATGCAATGATTGTCTTCATAATTGATTTCATGTTTCTAGATTACAGATCCTGAAAATGAAACACACAATATGCAGAACCTCACTCACAATATCTGAATCCATGTTGAAAATGGAACAATTTAGGGAAAATGCCACAGATATTGGACAGACACAGTTTATACTACCCAGATGTCAAGGGAACCAGCCCACGTTGTGACTCTACTGTCCTCTAGTAGTCTCCTTCCTATACCCAGGGTTGAATAGGTAAGTTTGATTTGTCTCTTTTTATGATATAAATTTTATTTTATTCCTTCATTCTATAAATGAAATTATCATTGCTTAGCTATCAAAAATTAAACAGATTGGTATGTTTCTATTTCCCATCATTGTTTTTCATGCTCTATCTCCTCTTACTACTCTAAAGCAGAGGAAAGAAGTAACTCCATTCTATGAAAAATATTTTCTATTGAGTGTTCTGTTAAGGTAGTCTAGGACAATTATGATAATTCAAATACTCCAAACTTATCATTTCAGGTTATAAAGACCAGTCTTTTTATTTTTGACACTAGAACTTGCAAAAAAAAAAGGAATTTGTCTAACTCCTGGGATTTAGAAACCTGTAATCAACTGAACTCAAGCAGTATTACTTTTGCAAGATTCTATATTAAAATTTTTGTTGATTTATAAAAAAAATTAAAAAGGTATTTGTAGTTTTCTTTCAGGAATGAAGTATGATGGATTAACTGCCCATAGCACCTCTGTATTATGTTAATTTTATATTATGTATTAATTTCCCTCATTTGATTTTGCTTTGAAACTTGAGTCCGTTATCAATTGATTATCTTTTAGTTCTAAATCCACCTTTCCCTGCCCTGCTTTGTGAAAATAGAACTGGACCCTGTAAACATTTCTCCTTTGCTAACTGTCATGATGCTTTGTTGTTAGTGTTGTCCAGTCAATTCCAACTCTTAGCGACCCCGTGTACAGCAGAGTGGAAACTTGCCTGGTCTTTTTGGGCCATCCTCTCACCTTCCGGCACTGTGTCAGTCAATGTTCTGCTCCTATTCATAGGGTTTTCATGGGCAATTTTTTTGGAAGTGAGTGGCCAGGTCCTTCTTCCTAGTCTGTCTGTGTCTGGAAGCTCTGATGAAACCTGTCCACCATGGGTGACCCTGCTGGTATTTGAAATCCTGGTGGTGTAGCTTTCAGCATCACAGCAACATGCAGCCACCACAGTGTGACAATGGGCAGATGGGTGGTGTGGTTCCCTGACCAGGAAATGAACCTGGGCTGCGGCAGTGAGAGGGAAATCTTAACCACTAGACCACTGGGGCTGGCATGTCATGATGCTAGGCTTTGCCAATAGAGAGCACTAGAGGGACACTGCAAGATGATAGCGGCAGGCAGATATTTTCATTCTGGTTCCAGTCCTCCGTTTGTTAATTCCGTGTGGGAGTCCACCAATTTAAGCCACAGTCTCAGGCCTCATTTTCCTCAACCAGGGGCTGCTTCTGAGCACCTCTTGTGGGCCACATCTGTGCGAGCTTTGGTTGAGCCCTCAGACCACACCTCTTTGAAGAGATCTAATCTTAGCCTTGGGGAGGCCCTCTCCTAAGTCTTGGGTCCCTTTATTATACACTTGCCCTCAACTGAGAGGTAGTAGCTGCTTTTTTGCATCTGTGAATTCTAGACTGCTTAGACTTCTCTGTTAGTAGCTTCCTTTTAGTAGCTAATCTCCTTTTGTGAATTAACAATTCTTTATATTACTTTTTTCTACTCAAAGTACTGATGTGGTTTCTGTCTCCTGATGGGACCCTGACTGATATAAAATTGTTTATAAGTATTCTTAATGTATCCATACCTAACCCACCTAAATAATTTTTAAATACCCTTGCTTCTGCATTTTTAAATTTTTAAATTCCCTTCAGGACTTTATACAATGCTTCACATTTATTAAATGCTTCTGACCAACAATAATGGATAACATGTGGACATCAAGAATCTCATTGTCTAGTAGGAAAGAAAGACAGACAAATAAGTAACTTCTACTACTAGAGCGTGATAGATATGGCTATAGAAGAATGTATAAGATGTGGTGGTGGTACCGCCGTGTTGGGTGGGGCTGGATGGAATAAACTTCACAGAGCAGCTGTCATTGAGCTGAGTTTTCAAGGATGAAAAGAGGGATGGTCCACATAGATCAGGAAGAAAATGGCAATTCAGACAGAGGAAAAAAGTTATGAAATGTCAAGAATATATGAAATAGGGCCAGCCCCGTGGCTTAGTGGTTAAGTGCTCACACTCCGCTACCGGCGGCCCAGGGTTCAGATCCCCGGCGTGCACAGACGCACCGCTTCTCCGGCCATGCTGAGGCCGAGTCCCACATACAGCAACTAGAAGGATGTGCAACTATGACATACAACTATCTACTGGGGCTTTGGGGAAAAAAAGGAGGAGGATTGGCAATAGATGTTAGCTCAGAGCCGGTCTTCCTCAGCAAAAAGAGGAGGATTAGCATGGATGTTAGATCAGGGCTGATCTTCCTCACAAAAAAAAAAAAAAAAAAGAATATACGAAATAAAACGAGGCAAATTTGAGGAATGTCAAGTAGTTCAGCGCTGTTCTAACCCTAGGAATGTACATGTGTTTGTGGGATGACAGTGTGAGTAGAGGGGGAGGCCGCATCAAGAACATTGCAAAATGAGGCTGGGGGAAAGTTCTGTTCTCCAGACCAGAAAGGACTTTGGGTATCACGCTAAAAAGTTTGGGTCTTATTTCATGGGCAACTACAAACTCAAAGAACTAAAAACATATGAAGACTTTAAAGAAAAAGTTAATCACTAGTTTTATGCACCAAGTATATTTAATCCTTCACTGTGTGGAATGTGGTATTGAAGAATTTAAATAAATTCAAATCCTTAACTTCATCATGGAGTTAAAAGAGGGGAGATTGTCATATGTGAAATATTTAAGTATTAGGAAGTAACAAGAAGCGCTCAATTGAAAAGAAAAGACCAAAATGTGCATTGGGGTTTACTGACAGGAGAGGCTGGAGTAATTAAGCAGAGGATAGAAGTCTAGAAGAGCCTTAGAGCACTAGATGGACTGAATTTTAGGAAAACAGCAGAATGAACAACCTTCTAGGAAGGGGGAAGCATGATCACAGAGCGTTTTCGGCAGCAAGAGGGAGCCTGAGCTGACAGGTAGTGATGAGAGAGAAGGTTGAAAACATAGGGCGAACTTCCGGAATGACAAATCTGTAGCATGTGCCTCTACTTACCCATTTCACAGCCATGCCACCTATCTTGTTCCTGCTGAGCTCAGAGCAGCTCCAGATTCTTTCTCAATCCAGTGCTCAGTGAGCCATTTCCGACTGGGAATTTACTCTTTAGGATACCATTAAAAGTTTTTGACTGGTGGATTGTTGATTATTAAGATTTTTCTGATTATGTTGTTATAGATAATGAATGGAAGGGAGGATCCCAAAGATGGAAACTAGAAGCTGTTGAAATTTTCTCTTAGATGCAAATTACTTTTCAAGTGTTAAAAGGCTACATGTTTCAGCTGTTGTTTGCAAGATATGCGTGTTTGTATTGAATTTACATTGATACTATCTCCAAAAGAAACAAAGCCATAACACACCAAATGTCATAAATCAGAATGTCATGCTGAAAAACCATTGTTTCACATTTCCATTTCTCCCTTAGGATATGGTTGACCTCAGAATAGGAATTCAGAAATCTCCCTGCCTGCCTCTTTGCCACCAAGAAAACAGATACTGGTTCCCCAAACCCCTGATTAAGAAAGAAGCTGGAAGAACATGCAGAAGAATTTTTCAAGACTGTGAGTGCCCTTTCCAAAACCCAGTGGAAGGGTCTCTAGAGAAACAGAGGTCATAGAAGTTTAAAAGCTTGATTGTTTTTTAAATTTTTTACTACTTTCTCAGTAAATGTTGCCTTAATTCTTCATTCTTACTAGCAAATTGTCGTTTAGCACCCAGTAATTCTCTTATTAAAGCCTAGAGAGTTATTATTTTCAGGGATGGGTGAATTTAACTGCCTTGCTCTCTCCCACAACTTTGCAAAGTATTTCAGGGGACAACATTCATCTCATTTTTTTCCCAGAATATATTCCCCTTTTATTGTGAAACATAACACCTTACCTACTGAGAATCAGATGTACAAGAAGAGAAAAATGCTAATGGTGAAGTGATCGCTCAGGGGGACAACCTTAGACCTCAGTTCTAGCTTGGCTCTGTGTAGGACTCACTAATTCTCCAACCCTCAGAAAGTTATTTAACCTCTTTGTCTTGTCTTTTTAATTAGTAAATGTGGATAATAAAATATTTATCTGACTCCTTATAGGTCTGTTGTCAAGATAAAATGAAATGATAAATGTTGAGAGTGATTTTGAAAAATGTAGTGTTACAGAAATATAAGAAATCCTTCTGTTGTCCTAATTACAGTTACCCTCACGATCGAGAAATGTAGATGGTGGTGTTGGGAAATATTTGCCCAGTGTAATGAGGTGCATCACAGTATGTGCAGTGGACTGTATGTTTTAGTTCTTTTTGTGCATGTGCAGTGGCATCTCAGCCAGCAGACCAATGATTTCCTGCATGGCTGCTTCTTCATCTTCACTTATTCATTCACTCAGAAAATATTTATTGAATGCCTACCACATACTAGTAATTGTTCTAGGTACTGGAGATACTGCATAAAGAAAAGAGACAATGTGCCTAGCCTCATGTAGCTTATATTCTAATTAGAGAACAAAATAAACAAGTAAAGTAATAGTATGTCAGATGGTGTTAAGTGCAATGGAGAAAAATAAAGCAGGAATGGGGAATTTTAAACAGGAATTGGTAAACTATGGCCAACTAGCCAAATCTTGCCCACTTCCTGCTTGTAAATAAAGTTTTATTGGAACACAGCCATGACCATGCATTTACGTTTGTCTACTGCAGCTTTGAGTTAAGTAGTTGCGATGGAGACCATCTGGCCCACAAAATGTAAAATATTTACTCTCTGGCCTTGTACAGAAAAAGTTCGAAGCTCCATTGTAGCCAGTTTTAAAGACTTTGACTTTGACCCTGAGTGAAATGGGATGCCAATGAAGGGTTTGTGGAGTAACATGATCTGGCTTATGTTTTAAAAAAATTGTCCTGGTGACTGTGATGAGAATTGACTCTAGGGGCAAGAGTGGAGACGTGGACACCAGTTAGTGATTGCAGTAGAGGAGAGATTCCTCTAGGGTAGAAAGGATAAGCATAAGGGGATAAGAAACAAATCAGTTTCTGGATCTATTTTTAAGGTAACACAGTGAAAGATTTTGGCCTGAACAACTAGAAGGATGGAATTGCGTCCTTTGGAATTCATTCCTTTTCAATGAATCAACTGAAATACAGAGGCCACCAGAGGAGTAGTTTTGGAGTTGAGAATGAGGAGTTTGGCTTGTACCTAGTAATTTTGAGATATCGTGAATTGAAGTAGACATGCTAGTGAGGCGGGTGACTGGATGAGCCTGGAATTCAGGAGAGAGGTCTGGGCTGGGGATAAAAATCTCAGAGTTATCAATGTATGCTTGAGGTTTAATGGCATGAGAGAAAAAAATTACCAGGATACCACTTCCTCAGCTTTTTTGCTCCATTTCATTTCGTCCATTAGTGCCCAGATGGCCTCTGTATTTGCTGGACTGATAGAGCTTAATGTTGTGGTGCATTGTATGATCCTTGCATATTTCTTAATAGCTATACAAGTCATTGTCTTGATCCTACTTTTAACTTGAAGGAAATGGGAAAGGGAGAATTTGGGAATTGAAAACTGATACATTGGGCTTAGTTTTGAAAAGCAAAAATTCTGCAAGATGTGTGTCTGCTTCAAGAGGATAGGATAATTTGTCCCATGTGCACTTTTTCACAGAATAGGTAAACAAGAGAATAGGAGAAGTTACATTTAGTTAAAACCTACTGGATTCCAGGGGGTTGACAAACAAAAGCCCATTCCACAGCTCAGCTCTTGAATTTGCAAAATTGGGCTGGAGGTACTCCAAAATTTCTATCATTTTATTCTTCCAGATGGATATTCAATGAAGACAGTTTCTGGCTCTTACTGTTTCAACATCTTTTGTATCAGAAAGAAATTGAAAATAAAATCCCAAATTCATGCAAACCCATTCCTGACTTTCAAAAGAGTTCACTTTCAGGTCACTTCTAAATTAACATTCTATTTAATCAGAACAGGTTGGTCCATCCTACTAATTGCTGTTCTCTTTCTAAGGCTAAACACAATTCTGTAAAGCATCAACTTGAAGAATATCAGTCATGCAAATTCCCTGGCATTGTAATGATTATTTTCATTTAAAGTAGGCGTATTTGTAACCATGGACTATGCAAGATCTGAGGACAGAGTGTAAATTGTTCAGCTCTCTAGATGAAAGTGCATAGATATTACACATATCTGAGAATAGAAAGAGAAGCAATCCACTGACTGAGTCATCAATCTGGAATCGCTCCCTATTACCTACAGTCAGGTTTCTCAACTGTGGCATTATGGACACTTTGGATCAGATAATTCTTTGCTTTGGAGGGCTGTGCATTATGGGATGTTCAGCGACATCCCCGGCCTCTACCCGACAGCTGCCAATAACAACCCTCCTCCCCTAGTTGTGACAATCAAAAATGTCTCCAGAGATTGCCAAATGCTTTTAGGCAGTGTAGACAAATGTTGAGAATCACTGACTTAGAGGGTGAGTTCTATTTCCTTAGTCTGGCATTGGAAATCCTCTATGATTTATATTCAAACTTTTTCAAACTTTCCCTCCATAAATCTGCCTTAAGATGCCTGGTCTACTTATTATTCCCCCTAAAAGTTTTTCTCCTTTTGGAGTTTGTGCTTTTGTAAACACCCACTCACTCCCCTCCTATGGAATTCCATCCCTGTCTTCTAGCCAAATGCTATTAATGCTTATAAACCCGATGAAGTCCTTCCTGTTTCATGAAATTATAGCATCGAGTCACAGAAATTGGATGGGGCTTGTCTAGTTCTTATTTTGCAGTTGAAGACAATGAGATCAGAGCGGTCATTTTTTACCAAGGTCATAGGGGCTACACAGAGAGCAAGTGGTAGAACCCCAGAGCCTGTCTCTAAATCCACTGTTTTCCATCCCACCTGCTTCCCAGATGTCCCTGTCCCATTTTATTTTCATCCTTCTCTGAAACTCTTAGCGATTTTGTTCTTATGATTCATTTCAATAATCAGAGTCCTTCCACACAGTAAGATAAACATGTCTTTTAACACATTTTTGAGGTACAAGGTTAAATACAAAGACAGGACAGAAGGAAATAATCAGCCAACTTCATAGATTTATCATAATTCAGTAATAGGAATTATATTTTTGGAGGAGAATTTTTTTCCTTACATCAGCATTGTCCAATAGAATTATTATATGAGACACATATGTAAATTTAACTGCATCTAGTAGCCACATTAAAAAAGTAAAAAGAAACAAGTCAATTTAATTTTGGTAAAATACTTTATTTAGCTCATTACTTCTAAAATATTATCAACATGTAATCACCATCAAAATTGTTAATGAAGCATTTTACATTCTTTTTTTCTGTATCAAGGCTTTGAAATCCAGTGTGTATTTTACATTTACACACATCTCAGTACAGAGTACCACATTTTGATAATGTGCTAGTGGCTGCCCTGTTATACAGTGAGTGTTGTACTTATGTGTATCTCTTCACCTCATGGATTCTATTGTATACAGACTACTTGATCCTCAAACCAAGTTCAGTCTTCCCCCCATACACCTGCTCCTGGCAGCTCCGCATCTGGACAGCAGCTTCTGTACCATCTTGGCTCAGTCCCCATCTCAGGGTTTCTTCACATACCCACAACTGCCAGGTCTCCAACCGCTGTCAACCTTGACACAAAAAGTTCTCAAGTCTGTCTCTCTTCTATAATCCCACGTTTACCAACCCACTGCAGGTTCCAAACGCTTCCTACTCCTTTGCCCTATCTGCAGCCTCTCGCCCTGTCCACTCCTCTGCCCTGCTGTCCACGTGGTATGGAAACACAGATCTGATAGGTCATTCCCCAGATCTCCCACGGATTTCAGGATTCGATCCCAACTCCCAGCCCAGGACTCAGTGAAGCAACGAACCGCTGTGCAGTCAGCCTTCTCTTTTGGCTTCCCACGTGGACCTTGTTTCCAGCGCCACAGGTCCCTCTGGTGTTCCCTGAAGATACTGTACATTCTCCTCCCCGTTGCCTGTGGGTTGTCCCTTAGTCCGGGATGCCCTTTATCCTCCTTACCCCTTCCTTGCTTAACTTTTATAACTTGAGTCAACTAGACGTTCCTCCGGGAGGCCCCTCAGGATTGTTCTCCCTCTCTCCCGTCCCTCTCCTCTGTGTCTCGCTGTGTCTCAGGGTCCGTGTGCGCGCGCGCATGCGCGCACACTGAAAACCATTGGTACTCAATTGCTGATGTTCTGGCAGATACGTCTGGGTCCCTTTCTTCTGCTCTAACACTTGCAAAACAAATCATTCGTCTTCCTAAATGAATTCATTACGGTGGAATTGTTAATTTATTCAGCAAATGTCCCTTAAGTATAAAAAGGCTCCAAAATTGCCTCAGTACATGCCGCCACATATAAAGCACGTCCATTTCATTTCCTGAATATAGATAGAATAGCAGATTGAATTATAATCACGTGTGTTTGCATGTCTGTTTTTGCCAATAGGTTATAAACCCCATGAGTGCTGATTTTATGTTTATTCATCTTCATAACGCAGGACCCAGAACCCGGAAGTGGGACTGGCCCATAATAACAACTCCACAAATGTTTCTTTTTAGTTGAAATCACTATTTCTGTCCTGTGAAATTCCACGAGTCATGGTCTGTGAGCTTCCTCTTCATCCTTGAGTCGCAGCACCTCTCTTGCCCTCACACACCCACATGCCCTTGCACATACAGGAGGACACACAGAGACAGGACACAGGCACCACTGGCATGTGCTCAGGCACAGAGGGAGGCAACTTGTTAAAAAATAAACCAACCTTAATCAACCCTCTGTAACTCTGGCTAGTAAGGAACTGCTCAGCTCTCCAACACTGAGTTTTAGCTAATATTGTGAACCATATTTTTTGTAAAACCTTTTGAACATAGTTACTGATTAATCCAAATATTGACTCTTTGGGGGTCTTGCCTTTTCTAATTTCCCAGGCCCAAATTTTGGTGCTGGCCAACGAACAGGGAGATAACATAAAGTTGACTAGAAAAAGAGGGAGTCAGGGTTCCTTGAAAAATATCACGCACACTCATAAATTCCTAATTAGTTATTAAATTTTAGTAACAATTTCTGTGTTCCAGTACCAATGATGATATTTTTATTATTTAATTAAAGTTAATGCTATTTGTAAATATTGGATTTAGGAACTGGCAGTGTCAGGTAGTATATCTTTAAGGAGAAATAGGATTAAGTGGCTTGCAACTTGCTTCCAGGTAGTTTGGTGATGGAAGGTGTTGATGACATCTAGCTGGTTACATCAACTAGAGTGAAAACAAGACACAAAGGTAAAATTGTGAACTGTAAAGGATATTTTCATTCCTCAAACACATTTTTGTGGCTAAGGCTAAAATGGACCCATTTGAGGTTTTCTTTAAATAGAAATTCTTAGTAATATTTGAGCAGCTGGTACAGTAGATGCCAATACATGTCATGACTTCATATTATTATTTTTTAATTTATTTTATTTTTTCTTTTTGCCTTTTGACTCCTTTTATATTATTTTTAAGAGCTAAATCTAAAGTAAGGCTTTTTTTAATGAAAAAGAAAAGGGATCTAATACTCAGTTATTAGTGATTTTTATACATTCAGTGCATAAATTTACATTTGTTATTTAAAAATTTTTTATGTTAAATATCAGCCTGTTGTCTTATGCTTGAAATTATTAAAAGTCAAGAATAGATATATGAAAGACGTTCTCAGCTTGAGTCGTGGATTCTCTTTTGATGTGTTAGCATTTTCAAGATTCTTTTTTCTCACACATACCTACAACCCAGACACAACATTTCACTTGACCCAGATCTAAGACTCAGTGCTTACAAAAGATTCAGGGAAGGTTGTTTCTTATCTGCACACTGATTTAAGGGCTGCTTCACTTAAATGGTAATTGCTCCTGTTATGGCACCAATTCTAGGTAATTCTAGTTACCTGCTTTTGGCTGGAAAACAAAGACACACGAAAGACACAATCTGGATGAGGTTAGCTGGTTCAAGGACTTTTCTTTATCAGGCCCAAAAGGGTATTGTTGTTTGGCTCCTTGGTTAATTTATTTTTCCTTTAGACACTGTAAAGACCAAAATGGATTAGGGAGAGAAGGGGGAGGGTGGTACTAAAATTATTGAATTCATATGTTGTGTTAGGCATCATGTCAAGTTCTTTACATGAATTATTTTGATTTATAAAAAGTTTATTAGGTATTATTTTTAGCTCCTAATCCTCAGTTGTAAAGATGAAAAAAATGAGGCTGGGAAAAGTTATGTCATTTGTCTAAGGTCCCAGAGTTAACACATCTTAGAGCTGGGTTTCAGCTCATTTTCCCTACTGCAGCATATGACCTCCCACCATGGCAAGACTGAGTCCCACATAATGGAAGAAACAGTGTGTAGTTTACTAAGGGTTAAGTTAAGTCAACCTAAGTAGACACGTACTTAAGACATAGTGTGTGCTGGAGCTGGCTTGTACCAGCTCGCAAGGGCTAATGATTACATTTTCAGATGTCAGGTGTTATGCATAGACTTTAATAAAAATTAAGTTCTATAAATTTAAAATCTAATAAATTAAATTAAAAACAAAGGTAATAAAACTCAAAATTCATCACATATTAATTATTTTTCTACTGTTTACCATTATTTGTGCTGTTGAGGTTTTTTATGTCTATTGTGTCTGTACAATGGAAATACTATATGATGGTGTGCTCCTGGACATGTCTTCTCAACTCCACATTCAATGACCTCACATTGGTAGCTTGAAATTGGCCATGGTAGGGGTGTTTAGACCATGGAAATCAGCAAACACTGCAAATCAACACCCCCCACCCCAGGAGAGCCATTTGTTAATATTTGCCAGCATACCACTGTGTACAGCTTTTACAAATAATATGCACACTTCAATTCTCTTATGCTTTCTATTTGTATAAATTCATGAACGTTCAACCCATGTTTACTTAGCACTCACTATGTGCCAGATATTACAGTATACACTTCCACGAGCATTATCTCGTTTACATCTTTTAGAATAGCTATAAGGTATCATTACTCCCATTTTCTAGATAAAAAACTCAGGTTTAAAGTAAAGTAACTTTCTTAAAGTCACATAGCAGGTAAGTAGTGAAGCTCAAGCTTGATCCAACGTTGTGTGAATCTCCATTTCACAACACCACCACTGCAGTGACTTATTGTGGGGATAGCCCAAGACAGGATTGTAGTCAAGGAAAAGTATTTTATTAAAGCCATGGCTATTTCTTTGTCTATTTTACTACTGCTATAGTCATTTGAATGCATAATCAGCACGTCTGTTTGAATGCAACATGACAGGCTGTAATGTTGAATAGAAAAACGAAGGTTAGAACAGAGGCTAAGAGGAGCTGAGGGGAAGGGGACAAAACAAGTGGCAGTCCAGACTAGTTGTCTCATACGAGGAAAATATTTGTGATGTTCTTGCACTACAAACTGGGCAACGCGCTCACGCCATGCTGAGCACACAGCATTCCAAGTGGTAACTTTACCAGGGACAAAAAGAGCTGATGACACCTATTCTTGAGTTGGTTATGCCATGAGATGCCCACCTGATACTTCTTTCAAAGAGGAAATTGTAGAGGGGCTTAATGGAAAACCTTAGTTTTCATTATTTTCAACAAGCAATTTTATAGGTCAGTAGCACAATCGCCAGATTCTCAGTGGTTTAATACAACACCGACAAGTAGGCAGTTGACTTCTTGCTCGCATCATAATCTGGTGCAGGGCTGGTGTTGGTGGCTCAGTGGCTCTCCAGTGATGTTTCAGGGAGTCAGCTGCTTCCATTTTCTTTTTTTTTTAATTTTATTTATTTATTTTTTCCCCCAAACCCCCGGTAGATAGTTGTATGTCATAGTTGCACATCCTTCTAGTTGCTGTATGTGGGACGCGGCCTCAGCATGGCCGGAGACGTGGTGCGTCGGTGCGCGCCCGGGATCCGAACCCGGGCCGCCAGTAGCGGAGCGCGTGCACTTAACCACTAAGACACGGGACCGGTCCTGCTGCTTCCATTTTCAATGACTGTTGCAGAGTTCTTCACTTCCAGCCAAGGAGTCAGTGGAGAATTCGCATCTGTCTTAGCTGCCTGAGGCTGGGCTTCCATTCACATCCTTATCAGTGAGCCGCCAGCCACATGGCCACAACCTAACTACAAGGAACACTGAAATGCAGGGGTGTACATGAACAGTTGGTGACAGAGACGGTCTCCTCCACATTCCCTATAGCCTACAAAAGCTTTCCCCTGTTCCACCTGCTCATAGTTTGCCCTCTAGTGAAAGTAGATTTCTGTCTGCCAAACACACCAGAAGAAATGAAGAATGACTCATTAAGAATATATCTGTTCTATTTCCTAATGGCAAGATTTAGAAAACACAATGTGAAGTCAGGCTGACAGAGAATAGTCGGGGTAGCTGTTGAGCTGCTTCACTTGCAGAGCCTTCTCTAACAAAAAGACTATCCGATTTCTCATTGTATTTGCTCCTTGGCATTTAGATTCAGGAATTCTAGAACAATATTGGAGAAATCTATCATGGCATTTTTATATTTTAGCCAATAAACCACTCAGTTGCTAAAGCTTAACTTCCTTCTTTGTGTATTTTATGTAAATTTGTTGTTTCTTTAATTGGCAATTTTAAAAAATGTTTTATGGACATATTGAACTTTTACTCATTTTAGTGGGCTCTTGTACATTGTTTCTTTGAAACTCCCAGGGCCCAGTGTAAATTTTGCCCTTAGAGATTAATGTGCAATCTTCAACAGGTACTCCTCCAAAGTAGCTAAATAATCATTGAGTATTCACGTGGGGATTACATGACCCATTTCTAATCTCTGCCTCAAATCTCACACCAAACACAAAGGATAGAGACTGGTTTGCCGAAAACTAAGGAGGTTCCTGGGACAGTTAAAGCTAAAACTGGGAAAGTTCCAGGCAAACTGCAATGAGTTGGTCAACCTATGTGTGTTCCTCCTTGAAAATACACATTTGGTCCTTGTAACTGACTGTCCACTCCCTGTCCTATGAATGGGAAACAGATTCTATGAAGTAGTATCTTAAGCACATACAGGGGAAGAAAATGAAATTTCATCCAAATGGATTCATGACAAATGTGTTTGGGGCAAGGGGTGTTCATCCTGGGAGAGAAGATTCACCATAAATAGTCTCAGTGGACAAAGTATACAATTTCACAATCAGGCCTTTATACCTCAATAGTTTCTCCCTCGATTTTAAATTAAGATAATGTATGGAATTATTCTCCACCACTTATTCCAATTTGGCTTTCAAACTAGTAATTTTTTTTTTTCACAACAAAGAATGAAAACAAATAACACAGAGAGGGAGGGAGGAACTTTTGACCTGGTAACCAAAGTTTATGCCATTCAAACTTCTCCCCTTTCCTTGTGATGGTAGCTGGCATATTTTAATTTTCTTTTTCAGTGACCTCAACAAATGAGACGAAAAAGTGAACCTGCTGGTGTGGCATTTAGAAGGTATGACTTCAGCAAGTTTGCTTAAGAAAAATAAACTTTGGATTTTGTTTGTTTGTTTTTTTGGTGAGGAAGACTGGCCCCAAGCTAATATCTGATGCCAATCTCCCTCTTTTTGCTGAGGAAGATCGGCCCTGAGCTAGCATCTGTGCCAATCTCCCTGTATTTTGCATGTGGGATGCCTCCACAGCATGGCTTGACAAGCGGTGCCTTGGTCCGTGCCTGGGATTCGAACTCGTGAACTCTGGGTCACGGAAGTGGAGTGCAAGAACCTAACCACTTACCACTAGACCAGCCCCCATGAACTTTGTTTTTAAAATGACCTCTTTCCCCCCTTATTTTAGTAAAAATTTGCATCACCCTAAAATATTCTGTTCCTTACATGGAATTAAGGTTTTGTTGTTTTACCAGCCCTCCCCGGAAGTGCTCTGTAGAAATTCACTGGCATATTATTTTCCCTCTGCCTACATGTGGCCCCAAGTTACAAAGATAAAATAAAATGTCATAAGAAATCATGAGAAAGTCTGATGCACCCCCAAACAGTGAATGGAGGAACGAAAAGTTAGATTTTATAGAGTGGTTTTTGGTCCCTTAGGTATAGTTAAATCAGACTGAGAATAAAGCCAACCTAGGAGAAAGCAGAGTTGAAACAGATAGAAATAGAGAGAATGTGAAATAGTGGACAGCATATGGAGGAAAAGCGAGACCCAGTCACGATGACATCCTTTGTGACCCTGGATCTAGCCATGTCTAATCTACCCCTTGAACTTTTCAGATAATGTGAACCCGCAGTATTTCCTTCTTGTTTTCAAGCCAGTTTGCTTTCAAACAAAAGATTTCTGACTGACAAGCTCTCTCAGGAAAGGTTGCATTTTAATTGTTTACATTTGTATGCCTCCCCCCAGACTGGGGACTCTGTTGAGTGACACCATCTCAATTTTGTTCCTTTGCAATGCAAATTCTTATTTATTCATTTACTCAAACAACAAATACACGTATTTTCTGAGCACTTGGAAGAGATGAGGATGAAGGGTGGTGGGGATGAAGGGCACCGGCCCTGGGGTAGACTGACTGCCTAAATCTTCAGTCCCCCCACTTCAGTGATGTCCTGACTGACCCATCCCTCAGTCACCTAACTCAGAAGATTGTTTTAAGGATTAAATAGAGTGACATTTGTAAAATGTAAAATATTGAGACTAGCAGACGCTTTATAACTTTTAGCAATGATTATAACTGGTGTTAATATTACTGATATTGTTATTTTTGATATGTATAAAGCATTCTGCTAGGTGCTCCGTGATATAAGTAGTAAAGGGTAGGTGATAGGTAACTTTACAACAAAGAGTTGCCAGTGTGCACTGTAAAATAAACACACACATACTATATGGGTCATAGTAATATCTAGGGTATTTAAGAAGTATATTTAGGGTACTATTTTAAAAATAAAAATTTCCAAAATGTATTCAGATATGAGCTAAGTAAAAAAGGAAAAACAAGCAACACATAATGCTGGACCTTTAAAAATAATCGTACGCCCTTTTTTCCTCCTCACTTTACATAAAAGGTAGCATGTGATATCCATTGTTCTATAGCTTTCATTTTTCACTTAATATCCACAGCATGGCAGAAAGGTGCTGCAATTTGTATTTTACAGTTGCATTGTATTTAATTGGTTGGAAGTAACTTAATTTGTATAATCTATGTGCTATGAATGGCCATGTGGGTTGTAGCTGAACTTGGGCTATTACAGACAATGCTACAATAAGTCACTTTCTATACATGTCATTTACACACACACAAATACAGCTCTTGAAAGTGATATTCAAGAAAGTGTCTAAGAGTACACACGTTTGTAATATAGATAATTATTGTCCACTTGTCCTGTGGATACAGTAATGTATAAGATACAGTACAGTACAGTAATGTATAAGGGGTACAGTAATGTATAAGGATGTTTGCTGATAACACCTCCAAAAGTACTAATCAAAATTTCAAATACTTTCCATTTTGATAGGTGAAAAATGATAAGATATTGTAGATTTAATCTTCATTTCTCTCTTTGCAAGTGAAGTTGAGCAGCTTTTGATGTTTAGGAGCCATTGTATTTCCTTTACTGTGAGCTGTACTCTCTGACTATTTTTCCACTGGGTTATTAATTTTGTCCTTTTTTAGGAGCTCTTTACACATTTGGGAGATCAGCACTTAGTCTATGATAAAATGGCATACAGATTTTTGTTTGTTTGGTTGTCTTTTGAATTTGCTTTTTTTTTTTTTACCATGTAGTAGTTTTTTATTTTGTAATATCAAATTTATAAATCTTTCTTTTTGTGGTTTATGGATTATTTCAAGTCAGTTAGAAGGTCCTTTACCTCTGTAGGCTGATGAAGGCATTTTCCCATGTTTTCTTCTAGTTTTCTTGTGATTTACTGTTTTTTCACAATCAAATTCTGATGCATTAGGAGTTGAACCTAATGTGTAGTGAGAAGGACAGATCCATCATTTATTGAATTGCTATATTTATTATATAATGAATTACCATTTATATTTGGGTCTATTTCAGGACTTTCTATTTTTGTATCATTTGTCTTTCTTTGTCCATGTGTCAATATCAAACTGTTTTAAATATTAAATATTTATAGTCTAGTTAAATAATTAGTTTGTCTAGTCCCTGCTTATTCTCTTTCAGAGGTTTTCTGTCCACTCTTTTTTGTCTAATTTTCCATGGAAACTTGAAAATCATCTTGCTTATTCACACCCTCTCCAAAAAAAGTTAATATTTTGGGGGGGATCATGTTAAATTTAGAAATTAACTTTGGAAAAAATCTATATCTTTATGAAAAAAAAGGTATTCTATCCAAGAACACAGTATGTCTTTCTATTTGCTTAAGTCTATATTGAGGTCCCTCAATGTTTCAAAATTTTGCTTCATATATGTGTTACATTTCTTGTCAAGTTTCTTCCTTGGTATTTTTTCTTTTGTGTTACTTTTATAAATTGGAGTAATGTCTCCTTGGGTTTTCTAAGCATATAATCGTATATCTACAAATAGAGTTTGAGTCTTTGTATGTTGAAAAATAGACTATTTAAAAAATTGTATACTTCTAAATTCTTTCTGTTTGTGTTGGTCAGTGTCTCTAGCACAGTGCTAAATAATAGAGGGGTAAAGGGAATCTTTGTCCTGTTTTTAACCATTAGCAAGTTGTATATAAATGAGCTGGTTAAACATCTCTGTAAGACTGTCTTTGTGTCTAATGCTAGAGTTTGAAGTTCACAAAGTGAGCAGTCAGGAAGGTAAGATGGATGTAAAGAAGGCAGAGCAGAACAAGCTGGAACACACAAGCATGACCTGGAATCCATGAGGATGGTTTGAAACAAATGTCAATTCTAGGAAATGTTGGCACCCTTCAGCTCTGAGCTAAACATATATCTGGCCTAGGACTCGGAGAAACTGAAGGACAATCCAGGAGAAGGTAGAACAGTTGCAATTCTGGCTACTGCCCTATGCCAGTGAGGTGAGCCAGTGCAGCAGCACAATGTCTGTGAGCTACAAAATGGCTGCTGCTTCATTCCTTCCCTTTAAATCTTACACAAAAATCTCCCTGTGGCCCACCTTAACTGGAAACCTATGGGAAAAGGAATTATGGGAAATTGGTTCAGTCTACACGAGATGATATGTTATGAAGTTGCTGCACTTAGTGAGCCTGTTCTAGTATTTTTCTTTAAGCATGGTACTTCCTGCTTATTACTTTTTAAAAGTGAATAAAAAATTGTTGCCCTTTTTTTTGGTCAAATGTCTCTTTCACATTTATTGAGATAATAATAATGTATTTATCTTTGATTATTTAATGTGATGAACTATGTGAATAGATTTCCAATATTGAACCATCCTTGGATTCCTGGAATAAACCCTACTTATCATGTAAATTATGATTTTAAATGTGCTACTGATTTCTGTTTGCTGATAATTTTATAAATTTAAAGAAGTTTAAAAGAAGTTTAATTATAATATTAATAAGTGAAAATTTTCTATTTTCTATCTTTTCTGAGGTCAATTTTAGTAAATGTTTGTAACCATTTCATCCAAATTTATTTATATAGAGTTGACCCATGTAGTCTTATATTTCTCTTAATATTCTTTATTTCTATGATTATTTTCCCCTTATTTCTTATTTTGTTTATTTGTACTTTTTTCCCTTGTCCTTTTTTGGCTTGATTAATTTGGATAGGGATTTTTGTCTTTTTTTCCTTTCCTATTCTTGGTTTGTTTTCTAATAAGCCTCCTTAGAATTTATTTACTAGTTCCACTATTTTTCTGACTTTTGTTTGTTTGACTTCATTTATTTTTAATAATTTAGTCCCTCTGCTTTCATTCATTTTTTTTCCCTCAACTTTTTGGGTTGAACGCTTCTTTCCTTTGTTTTTATTTTTTTTTCCTTTTTTTTTTTTTTTTGAGGAAATATTTAAGCCTATAAATTTCCCTCTGAATTTTTTTTTTGTGTCCCTTGGTTTGTTTGTTTGTTTGTTTTTTTGTGAGGAAGATAAGCCCTAACATCTGTTGCCAATCCTTCTCTTTTTGCTGAGGAAGATTGCCCTGGGCTAACATCCATGCCCATCTTCCTCTATTTTATATGTGGGATGCCTGCCACAGTGTGGCTTGATAAGTGATGGGTAGGTCCACACCTGGGATCTGAACCTGCAAGCCCTGGGCCACCAAAGTGGAGCTTGAGAACTTAGCTGCTACGCCACTGGGCTGGACCCTGTCCATTGGTTTTTATTATGTAGTGTTTTAATTATCATATTTTCTAAAACTACTGAAATTTCAGTTTGTGGTTTCTCCTGAGAAAATTTTTCAAATGTGCACATGAAAGGGCCTTTTGGTTTTCTGATTTTCTTATTAGTCTCTTTTTTGTTTGCATTGTAGTTGAAGAATGTTGTCTGTTCTATTTCTACTTCTATAAATTATTGATTTTTTTGTGTCCTGATTTTTGTTAATATTGTGATTGTTCCCTGGACTTTTGAGAAGATGACATATTCTCTATTTTCAGGATGGAGTTTGAACTATATCAATAAGATATACCATTTTAATTATGCAATTTAGGTTTTTGTATAACTTTTCTTATTTTTGGTTCAGGTGATTGTTGACGACTTAAAAGTACATGAATCAAAAACCTCTTATTAGTTTTTAAAAGTCTATTTTCTTGTTTTCTTCTGTAATTTCTGTTTCATGAGTATTGCTAATATGTTACTTGGTGAAATGTCATATCTCCCCTTTAAATTATACACTTTAGCATCATAACATGCCATTAATTATTGTGTTTATCTTTTTTAGCCTAAATTCAATCTTATCATATATTAATATTTTAACTCTTGCTTCTTTTGTTCTTGTCAAATTTTTGTCAATTTTATTTTTTATTGAGTCACTTTGTTCTAGGTGTATTTTTTTCAGTCACTTAATTGGGCGCCTCTTCTCAATCCTACTAACAAATGAATAAGTCCGTTACATGTGCAATTTGTTTTTCATAGAAATATCCACTGAAAATGCAACACTTCAACTAGCCCCAGGTATTGTATGTGTCACACAGTGGTTTTTAACCTTGAACATGCATCGGAATCATCTGGCAACATGTTAAAACACAGATTGCTGGGCTGCGCCCCTAGAGTCTCTGATTCAGTAGGACTGGGGCATTTGTAACAAGTTCACAGTGGTGCTGAGGCTGCTGCTTCTGGGCCAGATTTTGAGGCTCATTGGTGCAGTAAAGTGGAAAAACTAATTCTGTGGTTCCATACCAAATTCAGAGACGCTTCTTGCTCCTCAAAACATCAACAGCTTGAAGAAATGAGTCAGAGTTCATTTTGTCAAAATCTACTTTGTTGGGAGGACCAGAGCCAAAAAAGTCATAAGATTTATGTGTGTGATTGCCTCGAAGTGTAGGAAAGAATTATTTCTTTTTGTTGAGAGCTCCTGTTGTCTTCTTGTTTCTGAGGGCAGTCTTTAGCTCCTACTGGATTTTAAGTGTCATACTGGCAGGTAGGCCCAGCTTCACGGGCACGTGACCTGTGCAGTCACACTTGGTTTAATACTCTGCTGTAGCTTTCTTATGCATCTTAATTTCTGAACAAGGGGTCCCCACAATTTTATTTTGCCCTAGGCCCCACAAATCATGTAACGTGTCCTATGAGCAGAAACTGTTTATTTCACTGCTGTATTCACAGTGCCTAGAAGACTACCTGGTATGTATTCAGTGCTCAATAAATATCTGTTCACTGATGAATGAATGCTGTACCCATGCCTTCCTAAGAAATTGTATAAATCATTTGGATAGTGAACTGGAGTTCTTAAACTTTACTTAAACTGGAGTTCTTTAAATAAAACTGAGAGAAAATGGAAGGCTCCATTCCTTTTTATGGAGCCTGAAAACAAAGCCAACTGTTGTATACAAGAATCCACTAGGCCAATTTAGTCTTGTTAAAGTGCAGATTCTAGGCTCCAGCCTACAAAATTCAAAAGTCAGGCGGAGTGAGATGAGGCCTGAATGAAGTTGTATTTTTAAGTTTATTTGTTTATTTTTTTGCTGAGGAATATTCACCCTGAGCTAACATCTGTGGCCGGTCTTCCTCTATTTTGTGTGTGGGTCGCCACTACAGCATGGTTACTGACAAGCGGTGTAGGTCCACGCCCAGGAACCGGACCCCGGCAGCCGAAGCGGAGTGTGCTGAACTTAACCACGACGCCACCGGGCCAGCCCCCTGAAGTTGTATTTTTAAAGAAGCATCCTCTGTGATATTGATGTGGGCAGTCCTTGATGTACATTTAAAGGAAAACCCATAGGGAAACAGAACTAGATCATTTTAATCTTGATGACCTTACCTAATAGTTTTTACCTACCTTTTACCGCTAGGGTAAGGAGGGGGCACATTCATCTAGTTCATCTAGCTAGTCTTACTTGTCATTCAAGATTCAGCTCAGGAATTATTATAGTAACAAATTTTTCTTGACATTGAATTCTCTCCTTCCCTCCATTATTCTTCCTCTCCGCTTCCACCATTTGTGGACATCCATTTTTTATTATGCTGCTCAGCATTTGTTCTCCCTTCTGCTGGTAATTGTACCCGATTTTCATCTGTGTACCACCTCCTCTCCCTCTCTCAGTCCCTGTACTTCAGGTGACATTGATTGCTCCCCCGAATCAGGATGGGAACATGACTCATATCTGGTCAATCAGAGCATCGCCTCCCCCTGGCCACAGTAATTTGATCCAAGATGAGCAAATGACCTAATCAGAGCCAATGCAATATAATGACCTTTTACTAGAAATTCTTGAAGAATATACTTTCAGTTACATTGGAAATAAAACTGAGAGAAAATGGAAGCCATCATTCCTTTTTACGGAGCCTGAAAACAAAGCCAACTGTTGGAAGAGAGCAGAGATGAAAAGACTAGGATCTTTTGATATTATTTGAGCCCTAAATCTGGCTACATGTGAAACTAGATCCACCAATGAGCCTTTCAGTTATAGAAGTAAATAAACTTTCACTTTCCTCAATCTATTTTGAGTTAGGTTTTCTATCACTTTTAACCCAAGCAATCCTAATACACATGGAACCATTAACCTGCAGATACTCTAGCACTTGAACTGAGTATAATTGTGACTCCTTTTTTCATGGTCATACCTGCTCCATATAGACCACCCTCTAGCCTTATTATTCTGTGAACACTTTACAGCAAGGAGTGTATTCTTTAATTTCATATCCTCAGAAATGATTATCAAATATATATTATAAATATCAGGCACACAAATAATGTTTGTTGAATAAAAGAAAAAATAAGTTAAATGTTCTATTTGCCCAGTGAATTTTCTGAGCCTAGTACATAATTAAGACACCTGCCATTTTCATGTTTAGCTGTGTTCTCATCCTTTCTTCTTCGGGTATTTGCTTTTCAGTGTCTTTTATCATTCTCTTCAGTGAAAAAGTCCCTGATTCTGTATCCTTTTATTTTTACCTTTACAAGCTAGCCCTTGTCTTTTTGATTTGTATCACACAGCCACCTGTGTTATTACTTATTCAGTTTTTTAGTCTTTGATTACATTATGTATTTTGTTTTCTTTTTTGACAGCAATTCAGAGACATTCAGGCTGTTTTCTATAAGCATTTCCACCCACTTACAGGATCTCATACTGAATGTACTTCCTGACACGTGGGAATAGATATTTACCATCTATCTTTTAATGTGCGTCTAAGACTGTTTCTTTACCAAATCCAGATGACAATTGTAAAACTATTCTCTATGAATCTTTTTAGTGATGAGGGAAATAGACTGCCTCTCATTCTGGAATTATTTAATCATTGAAAATATGTCAAATGGGCATTATGTGCCTCATTCTAAGCTAGATGTTATAAGGGATATTTGTATGAAATATGAAATATGAAAAACACAGGGCCCTGCTCTTTGGGAACCATGGTGGTAGAGAGGAACAGAGTAAATATAATACAAGGAAAGTGAAAAAATGGCTACACGAGTGTGTAAGAACTCAATGAAGAAGAGAGAGAGGGGCTAGCCCTGTTGGCCTAGTGGTTAAGTTCGGCATGCTCTACTTCGGCAGCCTGGGTTCAGTTCCTGAGCGCGGACCTACATCATTCATCTGTCAGTGGCCATGCTGTGGTGGCTCACATACAAAAAGAGGAAGATTGGCAGCAGATGTTAGCTCAAGTTGATTCTTCCTCAGCAAAAAAAAAGAAAAGTGAGAGAGGAGTGAATACCTTTGCCTTGGGACTCAGGGATGATTCAACCTGGGCCACGAATGATGGGTGAGAATTTTAAAGGGGAGAACATGATACTCAGTGTAAGGAACAGTAAGAGTAAAGGTATGGAAGTCTCTGTTCTTAATCCAGTGATCTATTTTTGGTATAGTGAGTGGACAGAAGAGCTATTAGAATAACATGCATAGAAGGACATAGTATGGAGTGATGTCAGAACAGGCAGTGCCTTAGTTTTCTACGGCTGCTGTAACAAATAACCACAAATTTAGTGGCTTGAAACAATACAAACATTATTTTATGGTTCTGTACCTCAGAAGCCTGACATGGATCTTATTGAGCTAAAATCAAGGTGCCGGCCAGGCTGTGCTTCTTTCTAGAGAAGAACTCGTTTCTTTGTCTCTTCCAGCTTCTAGAGGCCCTCTACCTCCATCTTCACATCTGTCGGAACACTCTTCCATAGTTGCATTTCTCCCCGATCAAAGCAGGGAAAGGTCTCTGCTTTTAAAGGTCCATGTAATTAGACTGGGCCCACCTGAATATTCTTCCCATCTCAAGGTCCTTAACTTAATCACATCTGCAAAGTCTTTTTTGTCACATAAGGTAACATTCACCGGTTTTAAGGGTTAGGATGTAGACATTTTAGGGAGCCATTTTTTTTGCCTACAACAGGTGATTCAAACCAGATCTTAACAGGAATTTGCCGAATATGCTCTAGCAACATATTTCAGTCTTGGTCACGTGAAGTAGTATCCTAATAACAGCAGAGGCAGTGAAAACAGGGCAGAGGGGAGAGTGTGAAATAATCAAACCTAAATATCCCTGGAAGCTGTGACCTCACAGACAATCAAATTGTATTCAACATGCTCAGCTCTTGCCTTCATCTGTGTATTTACTACCACTGTTTGCAAGCAAATCAATGAGTAAGATTTTCAATTTGTACGTTAATTTGAGTCTTTGTTTTCCTTTTCTCCCTCTAATGTCATTAGTGCTACAAATACCACTCTGAGTATCTTTGAATTGTTTATTTTAGATATAGGTATCAAAACCCTAGTAGACATATGTAACACTACTAAACATTTATCAAAGAACTTTTCACAAATAAATAGAAATTTGTGTGCATTTAATTTGGTTCATTCACTCAACAAAGTCACTTTTAAGTAAATAATTTGTAAGTGCCTAAGACATACAAGGAATTTACATGTCTTTGTTCTTTAATTAAGTAGACAGACATTTATTAAGGATCTACTATGTGCCAGGCACTGCTTAGCCAGTGGGAAGAAAGTATTATACTTTTTTTATTTTTTTTGGTGAGGAAGATTAGCCCTGAGCTAACATCTGTTACCAATCTTCCTGTTTTTGCTGTAGAAGATTGGCCCTGGGCTAACATCTGTGCCCATCTTTCTCCACTTTATATGTGGGATGCCTGCCATAGTATGGGTTGATAAGTGGTGCGCAGGTCCATGTCCAGATCTGAACCTATTAACCCCAGGCCGCTGAAGCGGAGTGTGTGAACTTAACCACTACAACACCAGCGGCCTGAAAGTGTTATACTTTTAAAACAGGCAAAAATCCCTGCCTTGGTGGCACTTATATTCCAATGGGGCTGTGGACACTGACCAAGATAACGAAGTGGGCTAAGTAGTATTTTCGACAGTGATTAAGTCTTAGGGAACAAAATAAAGCAGAGAAGGGTCATATGAAATGAAAGGGTTGAAATTTCTGATGATGGAAGTCACTGAGAAGGTGATTTTCAAATAACGACCTGTAGGAAATGAGGTAGATCTAATCAGCCTCAATTTTCACAGTTGGATTCTGAAGCTTAGCAGACTCCGCTTGGCTGGGACCCGTTCTGACCGCTGGGTGCTTCCTCTTCTGCTGTAGCTGCCGGCTACTCTCAGGAATGCTGGGGAGGCCAACGTGGATCCAAGGCTGACTGCCCTCCAGGAGCTTACGGGGAGGGAAGACAGGGCTTGGATAATTGCAGTCTAAGGTACAAAACCATTACTAAAGCTCCACTGGGGATCGGGGAAACTGAGAAGTGCTGAAGTCGGAGTTGCGTTTATCACCAAGGATGGCAAAGAGCCAGAAAAGCATTTGATCCTATCGAATTGTAAAAACAGTGCCTCGGAGGACTAGCTGGTCACAGGCGTTTTTTGAATTTTCTTTCTTTTTTTTTATATTATGAATATGAAGCAAGAACTAAAGCAAATGAGAGAAAAGGCAACCTTCCACATCGCATCTTGCAGTACCTGCATTATTTGGGGCGTGTGAGTGAAGGGGAGCCTGATTTTTCACTACTTTGAGGTGAAAGTCCCGCCACGTGCAGCAGGCTCCGCATGCGCACTGGCAGCCAGAAGCTGCCGTTTGGAGACACAGGGCCCTTGTCTGGCGTCTTATTCCTGACGTCCTTGCCTGTCAGTCAGCCTTCAGCCACCTGGGTTCTTTCTATTGTGTTTTTGTTCCTTGTAATAAAGTGGATTTTCTTTGCAAATGAGCATAAAGATACCCAGAAAATAAAACCAGGTGCCCGTTCGCAAGGCTCCAGCAGGCAAGCACGCAGATGAGGCGTCTCCGCCTCTCCTGTAGGTTTCCCAAGAGGAAAATGCTGGGGCTGACATGAATAGCAGAGGCCAGACAATGATTCTCAGGGAAGATAAACAGGCCTGTGATTCCCTCCTGACGGCTCCCTCCTCTCTCCTCATTGACCGATCCTCGAGGAAAAGGTCACGGGGATAATTCTGCACCTGCAGCCTGGGAAGGCCAGGCTCAGTCTTCGCAAAGACCTCTGCTGTAATTGATGCTAATTATTATTGAGCCAAATGCAGCCTTTCATGGAGGGGCAGGTGGGAGGCTCTGTCACTGTCAGGGCGATTCTATCAAGAACAAGTTTAGAATTCTTTGCACAGATGTACCTATACCCAAGAAGCCCCCAGTGTTGCATACAGGCTGTTCATAAAGAATATATCATTAGAAATTTCTGCAGCTCTATAACAAGATGTTCAGGACCCAGGTGAATGGCAAATGCTCCTCGGTACCCAAGGCCAGAATATTGAGAAAAGGAGCATGATTTATTCATAGGGGCTTGAACTCCACTGCTGGGCCTCTGGGCCACTTACGAGGTTTTGCACCCTGCCATCTGTACTCTGAGACAGGTTAACAACAACTTTGGAGACCTTGGAACACTCTGGGGATTTGCTTCCGTGGACATCCATCTGCTTTCTGGTGACTTTAATGGGAAGACAGGCCCAGTGAGAAAAATGAAGAACAGAGAGGAAATGAAAGAGAATTCACCCAGCTGTAGGTAGTGCAGGACTGGATTTAGCCAAATACCAGAGTGGACGTGGGGTCTTTCCCTTGACATTAACCACCCTCTGTTTTGGAGATGAGTTTAAAAGAATGTTATATTTTCCTGCTTCCATCCATCATTTCTACTTCTTTCCCCCTTGGATTATAACTCAGTGGTTTTCAAGACTGCTTTTACATAGCAAAATAGCATTGCAAACTTTACGAAGTGATAAATTGTGCTCAAATTTACAATTTTGTTCATGATTCTGATTGTTTTATTTGTCAAAACACTATACCCCATAAGTTAACTATTGATTGGAGGAAAAAGTCTACATATTCACTCATTCATCAGAGAATTATTGCACCCAGACTATACTCGGGGCATTTATTCTGAGTTCTGACACAAAGATGAGGAAGGCTTTATCCTTCTCATTATTTTTCTCTCAGTACTTGAAAGATGTTTCTCCACTGTTTTCTAGCTTGCCTTGTTTCCAATGAGACATCTCTGTCATTCTTATCTTTGTGCCTTTGTAGGCAATGCGTCTTTTTTTCATGGCGGCTTTTATGATTTTCTCTTTATTAAGGTCGTCAGCAATTTAATTATGTTAGGCCTTGGTATAATTTTCTTCAGATTTCTTGTGCCTGGGTTCATTGAGCTTCTTGGATCTGTGGGTTTATTGTTTTAATCAAATTTGGAAAATTTTTCTCCACTAATTCTTCAAATATATTTCTGCCCCCCAACCGCTAGGGACCCCAATTACACAGATATGCTCAGAGGTGGTCCACAGTTTGCTGATGGTCTATTCATTCCTTTGTCTTTTTTTCTCTCTATTTTTCATTTTTTGATAGTTTATATTGCTACGTCTTTAAGTTCACTAATTTATTTTTCTACAATGTTTAATCCATTGTTAATCCTATCCTTCAGACACTGTATTTTTCATCTCTAGAAGTTCTATTTGTCTTTTTAATGTCTTCCATGTCTCTTTTAACATGCTCATGCTTCCCTCTACCTTTCTGAATATATTAGTTATAATAACTGTTTTTTAGTCCTTGCCTACTAATTTTATCACCTGTGTGATTTCTGACTCTGTTTCCATTAATTAATTTTTCTCCTCATTATCGGCCTGCTTCTTTGCATGTCTGCTGGTAATTTTTAATTTAATATTATGTGTTTACCTTTTTGAGTAAGGAATGTTTCTTTAAATTTTCATGAGCCCTCTTTTGGGATGCAGCTAACTTACTTGGAGACATTTTGATCCTTTCAAGGCTTTCTCTTTTTCTTTGTTAGATGGAACGAGAATGCCGTTGGTGCTAGGGCTAATTCAGCTCCCCTACTGAGGCGGTGCCCTTCCGAGTGCTCTGCTTAATGCCCTCTGTATTATGAAAATCCTGCACTCTAGCTGGTGGGAACATGAACTATTCCTGGTCTTGTGTGATCTTCAGAAATTGCTTTGGTGTTTCTTTCCCCAGACTGATGTGGTTTCCTCACAGGCAGGTACTGATAAATTCTTAGCTGAAGACTTGAGTAGAACGTTCTGTAGGTCTCTGGAGCTGTCCCTCTATTCTGGTACTCTGCCCTGAGAATTCTAGCTACCTTGGCCTCTCTATATCCTGAACTCTGTCCTCTCAATTTTGAACCTGCTTCTGAATTACCTGGGGTGCCTGTTAAAATGCAGATTCTGAAGCCACCCACACTAACTGAATTGTAATTTCTAGAAATGAGGCCCAGAATTCTGCAGGTTCATAAGCTCCCAAAGTGACTATATAATTCTGTTGACTTCTGAGAACCACAGCCCCGATGAAACATTTCTCAAAGTTTATCCATTGCCAAATCCAGCAGCCTTCTCTGGGTCTTCAGTCTCCTTGACTTTGCCTGAGATTCAGCCATGGTCATGCTCTCCTCTTGGATGTCCTCAGCATTACAATGTATTAAAAAAGGTGTTTCCCAGTTATCCCAGCTCAACAATCACCCAATTTCTTGGCAAGGGAGAGGAAGAACTTGGCCTGTGACTTAAGAGACCCAAGTCCTAGACTGGGCAGTGCCACTGACGTGCTCCATTACACTGTGTCAGGATTTTTGTTTCCCTATCTGCAAAATGAAGAATAATAATTAAAATCTACCTTACCAGGTGGCTATAATGATCAAATTAAAATGCATATAGTGTATATACTTAGTCTAAAGCTGTCTCGACTTTTGTTCCATGTGTTCCATCTCTTTGTCCTTTCACTCTACATTCTAAGAGTATCCCTTGGGGAGATATTCCAGCCTACTTATTCTATGTTCTGCTATTTCCAGTGTAGCACTCAGCACACTTATTGAGTTGTTTTTATTTTTATAAGATCTCTAGTTGTTTCTTTTTCATAGAATCTTGTTATTGTCTTATGGATGTGCTATCAACTAAAAGCTCTCTGAGGATATTAATTATACTTAATATATATATTGTGTATAAGTTGGCTTCTGTTTGTTCTTCTTTTTCAGTTGCTTTGGTATTCTTTTATTTGGTGAATATGGTGCCTCTTTTTTATGGTGCTGGTTTTCCTCAAATCTTCAGCAAATCTTCATTGTTCCTATTTGCACATGGTAATCCACATTTAATTGTTTGTGAACACGTGTTCCAGTTAAAGTAGGCTTCTCTGGAAATTGTGTGAAAGGATAGGTGTGTGGTCTGCCAAATTGTGAGAATTCCTTCAGAATGTGGGAACTCCCTATTCCTTCCATAGTCTTAAATTAGTTGAGGTACAGTTCTGCTTCTCTAGGCCCAATATATATTCTGGGAGTCTTTTATACAAAAATACACACTCTAAAGTCCTGTATTTATGGCTTTAATGTGGGAAGCTGAAGTCTACTGCTCTCCTTGTTTATTTCTTTGTCTGGTTTGTTATGGAGGGTGAAGTTTCTTTAGGCTTTCCTCTATTTTTCTCTATACTTCCATCACAATGCTAAGAACCTCATCCTGGAAGATCACTCCCTTTTTTAAGGCCCCAGATTTTCTTTGGAGGGAATTAAAGAAAGGACGTTTGGAGAAATCATAGCTACTGCCTGTTACTTAGTATAAGTGGGCCTAAGAGGGGTCAACCTGGCCTAGTTATTCAGAATATGGTACTTCAATTACTCTGATTATTTCCTAAGGTCCTCTTGTTTGTTGAGTCTGAGCTTTGATTATATGTGAAATTACTTTTAACAGTAATTTTCTCATCTGTGTGTTTTGGACTGTTGTTTTCTCTGCTTTTGTTTGTCTGACATGCTGACTCCATCTGCTTCCTATCTTTCAGGAATTCCTCAAAATTTCTCAGGGGCTGGTGGCGTTCTTTCTGTTTGTCACTGTTACTGCGGATTTGCTCCTTTAAAAACATTCGAAGATGTATGTGCTCAGGCTCCATCTTGAAATAATCTTTACCATAGTACCTCTATGAAAAACACATCTAGCGATTTCAATAGATTCTCAGGGAATAGGTTTTCTAGATGTGTCCCTGAATTTTCAATGTGCAGCTTATTTGGAACTTGTAACTGTTTACATGGTTGCCTTATAGAAGGCCTCTCATCTAATCTCATAAATGGCTGATAGATTGAAAAGTTGGTTGAAACAGAGAATCGTAAAAATGATACACGGATGTATTTTATTTCAATGTAAATATATACGTGTGCATTCTTGTGTCCATCTTTTGATTGAGGGCTATTTTCTTTTTGAGGATAGATACCAATGTTTATAATTCAATTCATCTGTCTTGCATAGGCCGTGCCCATAGGCATCGTCTGTGTTTTCCGGTTTCAGTTTCTCTACAGTGGACAAGAACTTAAAGCCATCTGAGTGGAAGATTCCTCTGTATCTTTATAATTTTTATCCCCTTGTCCCAATCATTCGTAGTTGCCTAGCCCACACTTATTTTGTAATAGTTATTATAACAGTTCTCCTTATCACAATCCTTCAAAATAGCTTTTACTGAAACAACTCTTTTTGTACTCCCATTGCATTTGTTTATGTAATATTTAAATTATATAGTTGCAATAATAAGTACAGTAGGCATAAACAGTTTTGGATCTAAGATACCTAATTCTTATGAGCATGCAGTTTAACTGGCGGGTACAGTAGTTCAAGGGCACATAATGGAATCTCAGCTGTGAGTGTTCAGAGACTGTGAGCATCAGGCTATGTTTAAAATGGGAAGAGAACTCTGGTTGATCTGGCAATTAAGTGGACACTGGTTAAAAAGGCTTTATTATGAATAGGTTATCATCATTTATTACAAAAAATAATTCTAGGCATTCTGCTAGGTTCTGAGGGTATAGAGATCAATATGATGAATAAGAACAGGTAAGAAAACAAGAAAAAGAAATATACTAAAAAGGCTCAGAGACAGGCTAATGTGTACATATACAATAAAGAGAGTATAAATAACAGGGAAAGGACTGGTTGTTTTCTAGATGATGTTGGGAAAATTATTTACTGTATGGAGAAAAATAGGACTGGATTTCTGTCTATTGCCGCATACAATGGTAGACTCCAGATGGATTAAATACTTAAATGTGAAAGACAAAATTAGAAAGTTAATAAAAGGACATATAGGAGAATGTCTTTATGATTCAGATATGGGATGGGGAAGGACTTCTTAAATAAAACAAAGTACAAATCGTGAGTTAAATGTTGATTATTTTTACATCAATATTAAGCATTTCTGTTTGGTAAGGGATTTAATGGACAGAGTAATGGACAGATAGCAAAATGGGAGAATATATTTTAAATGCCTAAGCCTGGGAATGGATTCATATGTAGAATACACAAAAAACGCCTGAAAATAATCAACAATAACAAAAAGACTGCAATCTCAAAAGAAATATGGACAGTGATGTAGAGAAGAGGAATCTCCAAAAGGGTGAGTATGTAAAGTGATTCTCAAACACATTAGTAATCAGAGAAATACAAATTAAAAACCAAAATATAATTTTACATTGCTAGAAAGGCAACGTTTAGGAAGTAAGTAATGCCAGATGTTGGAGAGGATGTGAGTTACTGATATTCTCATTGCTGCTGGTAGACGGATGAAGCCATTTTGGAAAGAATAATTTGCACGACTTAGTCAATTAAGTATGTGAGCTTCCTGTGACCCAGCAATTCAGCTCTTAGGAGATATTTATATTTATGCACATGCATACACACACATATGCATATATTTAACATATGTATATATACATGCATACATTACACATATATGTGTATATACATATATAAAATGTATACATGTATATATACATATGTAAAAATACACACACATATATACATATTATACACACATTATACATATATACACACACATTATACACACGAACATGCTAAAGAAATTCTCACAAGATCTAAAGGGGGCTCATAAATGAATGCTTATTGCTACATTATTGTGGTGATGAAGATTTGGAAGCAACTAGTAAATGTCTTGGGAGAACAAATAGGTAAATTGTGGCAGCTGTATACCAGAGAACACTATGCCCCAGTCAGAAGCAATTGATTAAATGTACACATGGCACCATGGATGGATCTTAAAAATATATTGTTCAGTAAACAAATCAAAACACAGAATAAGTGTAATTAACAAATTAAAACATACGGTATAACACAGTACCATTTATAAAAATTTTAAAAACGTATGTGCATAAAACAGGAAACAATTTACAAGAACATATACAAATACAGGAGTGTGCAGTACCACATTACACAGGTTGCCTATGGGATGGCCAAGAGGAATCGGAATGTTATATAGAGATTAAGGGATTAAGTAAATGAGTAAATAAATGGGTAAAATTAGGTGGTGGGTGGTCTTGCAAGGAACAAGTGTGACAGTGTGCAATGAACTCAGAAGCAAGATTAACTTAGCCCTCCTCACTTGAGGTGCAACTTATTTAGAGGGAAAGAAACCCTCGTAAAACATAAATCCAGTTCTCTGAGGGCTAATAGAATGACGAAGTAATCAATATAATAGAATTTAGCAAGGATCATTCCAGAGGGAATTGCAGTGTGCTAAAGGAGAATTTGGGAGAGATACCCAACTCTTAGAAGACCCTGGAAGGGTTGACACATAAATTGAATTCTGAAAGATAAATTTAAATTATGCAGGTGAGGTGGATGAAAAGTAAATAAAAGAAAAAAAATGGGATGATATTTTCTGTAAGAAAAATTATTTATAAATTTCAATATGGTTACATTTATAGGTTATCACCATATAAAGTGGTTTAGAAAAGATTTTATGTCCTGATCTTAGATACTAACATTAGAACATGTTTGCTGAGAGTTTATCACATGAAAATGATGTTTGAAATTCTAAAATATTTGAGGGAAGTCAAGATATTCAAGTGTGATTATAGTCACTATATCAATTGGAAATTGCATTTAGCTGTAAAAGAACTGGAAAACATTGGGTTAAATAAGGTGGAGATTTATTCTTCCTTCACATAAAAGAAGTCTGGAGGCTTGCTGTCTAGGGCAGGTATGTGATGGACAAATGTCACTGTAATGGTTAATTTTATGTGTCAACTTGACTGGACCAAGAGGTGCTCAGATATTTGATCAAACAGTTTTCTGAGCATGTCTGTGGAGTGTTTATGGATGAGAGTAACATTTGAATCAGTAGACTGAGTAAAGCAGATTGCCTTCCCTAATATGGGTGGGTCACATCCAATCAGTTGAAGGCCTGAATAGAACAAAAAGGCTGAGTAAGAGAGAACTCTTCCTGCCTGACTGCCTTCAAACTGGGACATTGTTTTTTTCCAGCATTTGGACTTGAACTGAAACATCAGCTTTCCTGGGTTTCCAGCTTGCTGACTGCAGATATTGGGCCTTCATAATCACAGGAGCCAATTCCTTATAATAAATCTCTTTATATATATATTTACATCTTATTGGTTCTGTTTCTCTGGAGAACCATAACTAATACAGTCAACACTGTCCCATGGTCCTTCTCTTGTTCAGCTTTGGCCTTTTGAATGCTGGCTTCTATCCTGGAGCTCTAGCCTTCGTGTTTGTGTTCCAGGCAAAAAGCCAAAGAAAGATGCAAGGGCTAATATCCAGCCAAGTCAGCTCACCCTACAACCTCTGCTACATGCTACTGGCCAGTCACGTGGCCAGGGAAATGTAGTTTCCCTGGGAAAGGAAGGCAACAAAGGAAGGAAGGAAGCTGGGAAATGTAGTTTCATGGCGTGGCACATTGCCATGCCCACATCCAACAGAAAGCAGGGCTTTGCTATTTAGGAAGAAGTAGAGATTGAATAATAGATAGTTACCTAGTCCTTGTCACAGCAACCAATGCCCTTTCCACATAGTGGACATTCCATAAATATTAACTGAATCAAAAATTATAATTTTCATAAAATTATCCTTTTATCATAGAATTGTAAAGAAACAAAATATTGATCTCTGAGCCTTATTACTCTCCTGCATTTTTGGATAATTCTTGCATGAAGTAGTGTAAAATATGAATTCTTAAAAAATGCTGTTGAATGACTTTTATCCACCATGAATTTTTCAATTAAGCTAATGAATTATTGTAGAAGAATCTCTAGCGAACAACAGATAAAATTTTATCAGATAGATAAAAATGATATATACATTTAATTATTTAAGTGTAAACCAATGCTTCTAAATTGTTCGACTATGTTCAAAAAATATATATTTTTAAAAGTTTAAACGTGGTCTTGTGATACTATTAATTTGCTAAGAAAAATTTTCTTTGTTGCAAATAAAAGCTAAATTTCAGCCTAGGCTCTGAGTAATCATAAAATATGAACAGATGAATCCTATCTCGTGGAAATTTTACCTGAATAGATATATTTACTCCCAACCCTAAAACAAAATACACACATTTCATACATTTTATTTTATTTTTTTTTTTAATTTTACCTCTGAATTATTTTATTTTATTTTAATTTATTTATTTTTGTTTTTTTTTTTGTTTATTGCAGTAACATTGGTTTATAACATTGTAAAAATTTCAGGTGTACATCATTGTACTTCTATTTCTGCATGGGTTACATCATGTTCACCACCAAAATACTAATTACAACCCATCACCACACACATGTACCGAATTATCCCTTTCACCCTCCTCCCTCCCCCCTTCCCCTCTGGTAACCACCAATCCAATCTCTGTCCCTATGTGTTTGTTTATTGTTGCTATTATCTACTACTTAATGAAGGAAATCATATGGTATTTGACCTTCTCCCTCTGACTTATTTCACTTACATTGTAAATATAATATGTGTTTTCAGTATTAATTGGTGATTCATTATTTTGAATATTTTATGCTTTTTTTTTTTTTAGGTTTTTCACAGTGGGACAGAATGGCAGAGCCCTTGACTTAATCATATAAATCTTAACATTCTACGCTTGGAGAAGAGGTGGGTCAACACAGTAATTCATTTGTCATATTGATGCATTAGAAGTCAGTTATACTTAAAACACACACATACAGCACTTAATGGCAATAAGTTAAATGCAAAAATGATCAAATTAAATAGCTTACTCATGGAAAAGAGAAAACTTACTTAACCACTGCAGAAATGACACTTTCTGATTTTGAAAAGAGGTCATGGGTGGACCACTCCAGCTCCTGCCCTGGGAGAGTTCCCAGTGTTCGTGACGCTGTTGCTGGTGCTGCAGGCTCTGGTAGAAGGGTCTCCAGGGCAATAGAATCCCATGGCAACCGGCAGACAAAAATGACTCAGCCCTTTGCTGCCAAAGTCCTTTGCCAGGCTGTGAAGAGCAAAGATGTACGAACTGTGATTAGTCCTCGGTATTAATAGCTGGGAAATGTGTGGCTCATCTGTAAATGCCATCCGTCCAACCTGCATATTCACTGGTCTGCATTCTTTGTCCCTATTCGCCAACCATTGCCACCCTTTACCAACCATCCCACAGAGAGTATGAGAATCTGTGATGTAAGATTAGTCACTGCAATCAGATGAATGCTAAAATCAAACACCATGGCATGTCACATTCAGAAAGAAGTGATATAGTTATCTGAAAAGTTCCTAATTTCTCAAATTTTGGAGGGCCAACTTTCTGATTTAAACATTGAATAATTGCAAATAGATATTAGCTTTTGGTAATACTAGGCGATTTATTTTTCTTCTTTGTAATGTGTTTAACATTGGGAATAATATTTTAGTCTAAATAAAATTCTAGTGTTTTGAGCCCACATTATTTTGATTCAACTCATAGAATCAAATTTCTAAAACAGCATATATTAATAGTATTCTCTTTGTCTTTATTACCCTTTTGGAAAATAATTGGCATGACAAAAGCTACATGTAAGTGACAATAGTAGAAGAAAACTCACAGTTCCTTACTATTCTATAATTCAGATCAATGTGATTACACTATTTTTGAAACTACCTGTATACAAAATTTGTAGTAAGAACTATGATTCGACATGATAAAAAATATTGTATGATAACTACTACCTGGTATTTTCTTTCACCATTTGGTCCACAATTCTGGAAGTAAAATAACTAAAATCCAACTTCATGAGTGAGTTTGGAGCAAAGATTTCCTATTATTTTTCATGAGAACGTGATATATTTTAAAACAACCCCTAGCAAAGGAGGGTAATATTTAGTGCTACCTTTCAAAGAGTCAAGTTCCACAAGAATGAATCCAAATGGACATTGAAGAGACCACATAGAAAAGTTGAACTTGTTTTTGCGGAATATCCCTGGCATCCAGGCTTTTAAGCTGTAAGGTTTTTTAACGCCTCTTTTGAGGTCCTCAATAACCTGTATGTGACTTTGCCATCTGAGTGTTCCAGACCTAAGCATTGACCTTCAAATATTTATCTTGCAGCCAATTGCTAAAAACAGCTAAAGAATCACTACTGTAGTTGAAAAGTGAGTTATTTTGGATACTTGTCATCCAATTAAGTCAGATCTATTGAGGACAGTGGCTCTATCCAAACCGGGGTGCCCAAGGTCTCTAGCACTGCCCTCTGGTGTCAAGCTTTGTAGCCCGGTCTCGCAAGTGTGGTTGGTTGCTCCTTTGTCAAGGTCCATTGAGCTAAGCTGTTAGAACGTCTTCTTCAGATTGGTATCCCCATTCAGTAGCTCTTGGGCAGTGGATCTCAAAGTGTGGTCTCCAGACCAGCAGCATCAGCATGACCTGGAACTTGTTAAAAATGCACATTTTGGAGGCCCTTTCCCACACCCTGTGAATCAGAAATTCTAGAGATGGGGATCAGTGATCTGGATCTTGTTTTAACAAGCCCAGCAGGTGATTCTGACCCACTGAAGCTTGAGAACCACTGTCCTGTTCTGGCTAGCGGTTAGAACTCTTCAGAAACACCCACACCTGTGCTTTGCTGGCGCTCCGACGTCATTCTCTTAGTCAAGCCTTGCTTCTCAGCCTCCACGAACACCAGAATCGCATACGTTGGTTAATAGCAATTTTGAGCAGTTGCAAGCAGTGCTGTGCTGAGCACTTGTGTTTACATATCTCCGCTTATGTGTGCATTTCTACAGTATAAATTCCTAGATGGTAAATTGCCGAGTCAAAGAGTATACATATATGTATCAATTTTCTTATTTCCTGTATTCTTGATGCTCTGGCATCTGGGGCCTTGCTGATCCTGGAGAGACTACCCCTCCCAGGGTTAGCTCATTCTAAGAGACAGCAAACAGTTTGCCTGCAAACACACCTTTGATATACAAATCAACCAATCCAGAGGCCATACTGTGAACTCTATCTGGTTCTTATGCTCCAGGAAGCCATATTCCTCTGCCCTAATTATGCCATAGCCTAGAGCCTGCCGAAATTATTTAAACCATCCAATCCTAAATCTGCTTGGCTTACTCACCCTGCCTTGCCCCTTCCTTCCTGCAAAACCCACAATAAAGGCTCTTGCTCATGCTTTCCTCTTGCTTCTTCCACCTCTTGACTGACCCTGGTGCTTCCCCGTGAGTCTCTGCATGGCACAGCATCCCCCCTCTTCTTGGGAACTGTGAGTAACATACTATCTTCTCATTGGCAGTCATCTCCTGATATGTTGGCCTCACCATCTCTGAATAAAAACAAAATCCCAGATACATTTTAAACAATATATGTAATACCATGAGGTGGAATTACAGGGAGGTTAAGGCCATGAACTTTGGTGCCAGAGTACCTGGATTTGAATTCCAGCATCTCTGCTTCCTAGGTATGTGAACTTTTTCCTAGGTAAATTATTTGATGTGTCCATGTCTTGATTTTCTCATCTGTAAAATGGGAGATAATAATAGTACCTACCTCACAGAGTTATTGTAAAGATTAAGTGTTAATAAACATAGAGTACGTATAACAATACATAGCACATAATAACTACTTGCCATTATTATTGTTATTGGTAAACTTGCCTAATCAACCTCTAAAAAGTTGAAACAATTTAGTCTTCATTAAGAACATTTGTGAAAGCCCATTTGCCTACATTCCCAACAGCACTGGATAATTGAGTAATATCAATTTATTGAAATTGAATTTTACTGCAATTGGATAATATTTTTAGTTTTTTCCCACCTAATAAATTTTTAAAAATGAGCCCTATTAGCATTGTTTCACTACTAGAGTAATTGAAAATTTTTAGGGTGTATTGAGCCTTTGATATTTTTCTGCTGTGAATTATCTATTCTCTTCACATTATTTGTTTGTCATTTGACAAGTGAATATTAGTCCAATATTTAAAATCAAAGACGTTTTTGTGACTACATCTTAACACTTTTATACCATGTTTAGTCAAAAAAACACTTTAAATTTTATATGGCCAACTGGTCATACTTTTCTTTTACGGCTCCTGGGCTTTATTGATTTAAAAATTCTCATGTATTTTCTTCTAGTACTTTTATAGTAACATACCTTCATTTACAGTTCAATCCTTTAGAGCTGGATTTCGAGTATCTTAGAAAGACGGTTTCTTATATTCGGGCACACCAATGTCAGTACAGTCATAAAAATTCCCTGAAATTTTCCTAGTTTACTTGTTCCCAGTCTCACCCCGCGCCCTCTTAGCACTCCCTCATATGTGAGGTATGGGACAGAAACTCTTACAACAGGAATATCTCAATAGAACATTCCTGTTTAAGGAATATACCCATCTTGACCATTGACACAGTAAATTTGTTTGGAAATTAAATTCTCCATGGTGACAAAGGCCAAATCAGTGTATATCCTGGCCCTCACCCGCCAGACTAAATAGGTAAGTGCCTTCTCAGGCTCTTTTCCAAAGTCCCCAATTGTACTAACCATTTCCACAGACCATAGGCAACCCACTCACAAATGGGACCTCTCCACTTGGCTTTGTCTCGTCCTCCTGTTTTCTTTCACTGATGCAAATACTGTTGCTTTACTGAAAAGTCATTCCTAGACTCACTGGGGATTCTTTCTGATCACTATCCAAATCCCCTTCTCTATTTCATATTTGTACTAATTTATTCATTAATTTAAAAAATTATATTTCTAATTAGTTATAAAGGGCCTATTGGTGGCAGGCACTTGGGATACATCAGTGACACAAATCTCAATGGCAGAGACTCCTGTCCTCATGAAGCTTTTCTCTCAGAACTTTTTATGGCGTCTGGAATACTGTGTGTATATGTGTGTACATGTGTGTGTGAAGAATAATGAACTGTTTGTAAATAATTGGTTGGAAGTGTTAATTGGTTAATTGATATATGTATATATATATTTGCTTTTCAATTAAATTAATAGGCCTAATATTTTAGAACAGTTTTAGGTTTGCAGATAAATTGAGCAGGTAGTACAGAGTATACTTTTTCTCACCTCCTTCCTCTGACTGCCACACAATTTCCTCTATTATTAACATCTTGCATTAGTGTGGTGAATTTGTTACAACTGATTAACCAATATTGATATATTATCATTAACTAAAATCCGTAGTTTATGTTAGGGTTCACTCTTTGTGTTGTTCAGTTCTATGGGTTTTGAGAAATGAATAGTGTGATGTATCTACAATTTCAGTATCATACATAATAATTTCACTGCTCTAAAAATCCCTTTTGCTTTACCTACTTAACCTTTCTTTTCTTCCCCACACCTGAACCCTGAACCCATGGAAACCACTGATCTTTTTACTGTTTCTAGTCTTGCCTTTTTCAGAATGTCATATAGTTGGAATCAGATAGTATGTAGGCTTTTCAGATTGACTTCTTTCTTTTAGCAGTGTGCAATTAAGTTTCTTCAATGTCTTTTTGTGACTTGATAGCTCATTTCTTTTTATCATTGAATAATATTCTGTGTTGTAGATGTACCACAATTTGTTTATCCATTCTCCTATTGAGGGACATCCTGGTTGCTTCCAATTTTTGACAATTATGAGTAAAGCTGCTATAAACATTCATAAGCAGTTTTTTGTGTCTATGTTAGTTTTTTATCTCATTTGAGAAAACACCTAGGAGTGTGATTGCTGTACCGTATGATAAGACTATGTTTAACTTTGTAAGAAACTGCCAGACTGTCTTCCAAAGGGGCTGTAGCGTTTTGCATTCCCACCAGCAAATGCATATGAGTTCCTGTTGCTTCATATCTTCTCTAGCATTTGGTATTGTCAGTTTTTTAGATTTTAACCATTCTAACAGTTGTATAGTGGTATCTTTTTGTTTTAATCTTGCAATTACCTAATGATATAACATATTCTTTTAAAATGCAAAAATTGTAGAAAGGATAATATATTAAGCTGACATCGGTCATTAACATCACACTTTCAATTAAGGAGACAAACATTATGTCACTTCCTCTCTTCTCCACTCAAGTATTTTCAAGGGCTCCCATCACCTATAAGATGATATATATTATTAAAATGAATTAAAAGACCCTTAGTTGTCTAATACTAGTTCTTTAGCCCAAGTTTCAGCCCTTTTCTTTTTGTTTTGCTAAAAGGAATACGTTATTCTTTCAAATTTTTGAAATATAGTCTATATTCTATCAAAATTCTATCCCTTTGCGCAGATGAATCCTTCTGCTAGAAATGCCCCTTTGCCCTCTGTTTCCTTAGCCTGGTGAAGCATCTACCCCTTATTCCGTATTTGGCTTCCGTCTTTCTTTGATCCTTCCTTGATTTATTCAAATGGGCCAGCACCCTGCAGAATTCTGAACGGCTTTCTAGGTTAGTACCTAATGACTGTGTGGTAAATGTTCTCCTGGCTGGGAAAAAATGTTTGTGAGGGAGGAAATTATTTCTTATTGCCAATTCCTAAAAAGTATTCTTTTCTGACTGAATGAGGTGATGGGAGTAAGAAAACAAATCAGAGAAGCTAGTGTTAAGGTCTTTGTTTTAGAAAAGGTTTTAGGAAAGCAAAGATTAGGTGTGTGGGTGGATGTGGCTGGAGCCAAATAGGCCAAATTACTAGGATATGTGTACATATGGGGTTGGGATGTGGCAGGAAAGTTGGGTGCCAAGAGGTAAATACCCAGCCCTTGGCAACTAAATAGAAACTTGGCAGAAAGAAGAACTTGTTTAAAGGCGATTTTAGCACATGGGTAGATAATTTATTAAGATTTTAATTTGTGTATTTAGTTCCACTCAGGTAGACAGAAGCTTCAATTGTTTTTAAAGCGCTAATTGGAATTGGAGGACTAGGTGGAGAACTTCCACCATGCTTGTCCATGGGGAACTGTGGCAACAGCTTGAGAGAAAGCAAGATCTCAGAGGAGATGTGGGGCCTATGGAGGCTGGGCCTGGGCCTCCCAGATTGGCAAAGATTTCTGTACCTCAAGAGTGGCACAGAAACAGCAAAGCCACCAGCCCTGAAGGGGCTCTGGAGATACATGGAGATACAATACTTGGAGAGTATTATATCAGTAGTAGCTAGTGTGGGCCTTTAACTGTTGACCGGTGGAGCCTCCCTGACTCTTTGGTGATAGAGAGGATCCTGGGCCATGGCTAACCTTGGGTGTGTGAGTGTGAGGGGCGATGACCTCTAATAACTGAGGTAGAATTTCCCATCACTCCGGCAGGATGGGGTCTCAGAGTCAGATTTCAGTGAATTAGAAGAAAATAAGGGAATGTAAAACAAAATTGTCATTATCTGCTTATTGTATATTTGTCTACAAAGAAAATACTGGATAATATACAGAAAAATTATAGAATTGATGAATATTCAGCAAGATTTATGATTAATATTTAGAAATCAGTTGTGTTTCTATATAACAGCAAGTATTTTTGAATACTATTTACAATAGCAACCAAAATATGTATGGTACCTAGGAATAAATGTAACAAAAGATATACAAAACTTCATGGAGAAAGGGATGAAATTTTATGGAAATATATTAAAAGATGAAGTACAGAAATTCAGGGTGCTATTCCATCAAAATCTCAAGTTTTTTTGTGAAAATTTAAAAGTTGACTTTAAATTAAACTCATGTTTTGGAAGAACAAGATGGTGGGGACACAGTTTTCCAGACACCAAGATTTTAGTAATTAGGTCAAGCTTTAAAATACAACTGTAGTAATTAGTAGGCATGCTATTGGTGCAAGAATAGTCATAGAGATTAATGACTAATAGAGAAGAAATGCAAGAGACCATGAATTTATGGAAATTTAGTCTATAATAGAGGAAACATTAAAAAATATGTGTGTAGGGAAATATACCGCTTATACAAAAATGCTATGGGAAAATTGACTATCTTTTGGGAAAAAAAGAAAATATTTCCTCTCTCATACCATGCACAAAAATAAATTCAAGAGAGATAAAATACCTAAGTGTGAAAAAGCAAAAATTTGAAACATTTAGGAGAAAATATAGGGGGCTATCCTTATGACAATGAGCTAGGTAAAAATCTCTCAAACAAGATACCAAAAGCATAAATCATAAAGAAAAAGAGTGATAAAATTTGCTACATTGAATCTTCAAACTTTTGTACCACAAATTTTGATAAACAAAGTAAAAAGATAAGCTACAGGAGCATGTATTTGCCATACATATGACCTTTAAATAATTAATTCCAAATACATAGAGAACTTCTATAAATAACAAAAAGAGATAACATAATAGGAAAGTGAAAAAGATATGAATAGGCAATTCACAGGAAATAAAACCTCAAATCACAAAGAAAGATTCTCAGCCTCCTTAATCATCAAGGATGTGCAAATTAAAAATAATGAAATACAATCTCACAACATTAGATTTCCAAAAACTGAAAAGTCTAGCAATACCAAGTGTTGGTGAAAATAGGAGTGATGGGAACTCTTAGATAAGGTTGGTAGAATTGTGAAATGGTCCAACTACTTTGGAGAGCCATTCAGAATTTTAGAACACAATCCCTATGACTCAGGAATTTACTCACACATAACCAAAATGTGTGGTATGTTCTTCATAAGCATTGCATGCAATAGCAAAAATTTGGAAACAATGTCAATCGATAGGAGAGAGTATTTGGAGGTCCCAAGACCACCCTCAGGTTTAATGTTTTGCTAGAGGGGCTCACAGAGCTCAGCAAAGCTGTTATACTCACGGCTACGGTTTATTACAGTGAAAGCATACAGATTAAAATCAGCAACAGAAAAAAGGCACATAGGGAGGAGTCTAAGAAACACCAGGCATGAGCTTCCAGTTGTTCTCTCCCAGTGGAGTAGTACAGACAGCACCTAATTCTCCTAGCAATAATGTGTGACAACACACACAAAGTATTGCCAACTAGGGAAGCTCACCTGAGTCTCAATGTCCAAGATTTTTATTGGGTTTTGTCACCCAGGCTTGGCTGACCTCCTGTGTGGCTGATCTTAGGCTGACCTTATTCTCTAGCCCCTCCAGGGGTCAAGCTGATACGGCATGGTCCAGGTCCTCTACCATGAATCCCATTGTTAGCATAGACTGCCTAGCACCGCCCAAGGTTCCTAGGTAACAAGGACACTCTTATCAGGCAGGAAACTCCAAGGTCTTAGGGGTTACCTCCCAGGAGCTGGGCAAGGGCCAATCTTTCTTTGGACTATGCTGGGTGTGGACAACCCAGAATCGCTTAGTTAGTCTTTCACTGCACAGTACGTAAATAAATTGTGTTATATTCATACAAAGGATGAACTACATCTACAAGTATCAGTACAGACAAATCTTGCAAACTTAGTGTTGAAAGAAAAAGCAAGCTAGAGGAGAATAGGCACAATGCAAACTCATTTATATAAAGTTTAAAACCATGTAAAATATTGTTTTATATTGTGAATGGATACATGAAATGGAGAAAGAATATTAAAATGTTAATGGGAATGATAAACACCAAGTACAGGCTAGTTTTTAACCCTGGGGACAGAAGCTGGGAAGATCTTCTAGGATTTAATTATTATCTAATGATATGCCTAGACCACTTCAAATTTTAAAACATCAAATATCAGGGGCCGGCCTGGTGGCACAGCGGTTAAGTGCACGCACTCCACTGCGGCGGCCTGAGGTTCGCCGGTTCGGATCCCGGGCGCGCACCGACGCACTGCTTGTCATGCCATGCTGTGGCAGCGTCCCATATAAAGTGGAGAAAGATGGTCATGGATGTTAGCCCAAGGCCAGTCTTCCTCAGCAAAAAGAGGAGGATTGGCAGATGTTAGCTCAGGGCCAATCTTCCTCACAAAAAATAAAAAAAACTCAAATAGTAAATTTTTCATATAACTTGAGTTTGTTTACTAAGTGTATACCTGCTATAGTTATTTGCTACAAAACTTTTGTTATAATATTAATTTGTTATGATGTTCTGAGGAGTTGGATCTATTTTGAGGATTCCTCAAAGCACTGAATCCTGCTCCAAGATAGAGAGAAATAAGGCAGGACGGAAGTGCCAAGTTAATCTAGTCACCTCCTTTCATGTATCTTCTTTGTCTGAACTTCTCAAGGACAGGGTCTATGCCTCACATGTTTTCTTCTGGCACATTATAATTACGCAATAGATGGATATTGAATGGATAAATGCATTAATGAAAAATTAATAAGTGAATTTCTCTGAAGATAACTAATCAAAGTAGAGTCCTAAGGGAAGGGCCATTATGAGAGAAATTGGTGGTGAGTTGATTTGGGGGGGTTGTTCTCTGAGTCTCAATGTTGCTGACAGCGAAGACTTAAAGGATCTGAAGACAGGGCCTGTTCACGACCATAGAAATATGTGCTAGAATGGAGGTGAGAAGAGAGGCTGTTAAACGAATTTCATCGACTTCACAAGTGTTCTGGAGCTAGTCCTGGCTTATGCTGAAAATGAAAGGGCTAATAAATAAGACACATTTTCATTGGTGCTGCCAAATCACAGAAATTAAAGGAGTATTATATAGAGATAATTGTCCTAGGATTAAATTTAAAATCCACTTAGAACTCTCTAGACTAAAACCCCCAGTGAATTATAATTGGCTGAGAGCCTAACTGGCAGACGCACATGGAGAGGGAAACTTCCAGTTTGCAATGGAGCCTTGGGGAATGCCTTTCCAGTGGATGTCCTGGAAAAGAGATCATTTCTACTAATTCTGGAGTAGGGGACAATGAGGTGTGATTTTGGGGTTATTGGAAAAGCAAAGTTACATAGCACCAATCAACCATGTAAAAAATCAGACATTGTCCTGAAAGTTGAAGCCAGAGAGAATGCGTTTATGCTAGTCACACAAGGTACAATGTCAATAAATCATGGGCTTTCCTGCCAATCAAGAGTGGTACCCTTTCCCCTATTGAGGGATGCCATGCTACAGTTTTAACTAATTTGGTGGTAACAAAAAATGGTGGATTATAAAATCATATACACAGTGGCATCTAGGATACCTCAATTCCATTCCTTAAGCTACAATAGTGTGTGTGTGTGTGTGCACGCGTGCACGCGTGTGTACATGATCTCAATTTTAATTTTCCTGTCACAAAGGCTATATTATATGGCTGCGAAAAAGGCTGGTCAAATTTTCTAAGTCCAGGTTATCTTAGCATCATGACTTAGCATCATGGGAGAATTTAGGATGCTGCCTGGTAATGATGATAAAAACTAAGACATATTGAACACTGTCTATGTGTCAGGCACCCTGTTAACCACTCTACTTGTACTTTGTGATTTTCTTCTCAAAATAGCCTTCTGAGGAAACACTGAGAAGTTGAATAGCGTAACCAAGGAAACACAGGTTGTGAAGCTTTGAACCCATATCTCGCTGACTGTAAAGCTCAGACTGCTCTTAACCATGATGCCATGATGACGTTTTTCTCTTCTTAGTCAACTTTGCCATTAGTGTACAGGGCAATTTAGTTTGCTAAATGTGCCTATTGGGAAATAAGAACATTCACGTTGGCCTACCTACTTCACAAAAACTCTGTGAGAATGAATTCAGTTGGGACATATTTTATGTTTTTCAGGAAATGCAAAAAAAAAAAATAACAATGGGAGAAATATGACTATTATCATTAGTCTCCCTATTGAGCCTCCACCCCACGCCCTATCGGACACTGAGCTGATCTCATGAATGCTGGAAGAGTAACCATCTCTTGCAGCATTTCCTTTCAAAGTACTTAATTTAAATAGCCAGAGGTATAAAATTTCCAGAATTTTGCATTAGGATGAGGAGAAAGAAGATTGATGGTACTGACCTGTAAGAGTTAAACTTAATTAATCATTTACAAGGACCTAGCTCTCTGCCAAGTGTTATCCATGGATTCTCACATTTGATTCTCACTATAACACTATAGGGTGGTATTATTGTTTTAATTGCACCATTGATTAAACCGAGACACAGAGAGGAAAAATGCCTTACCCAAGGTCATTTCCCAGTAGTACGACTCAAGAAGACAGGCTCCTACCCACGTGTAACACAGCCTCTGTTTAATCAGGATGACCAAACTAAGAAACTCTCCAAACATACCTCCATGATGTAATAAAAGTCCCATATTAAAAAGACAAAACTAATGAATTAATTGGTGATGTTGAATTAATCTCTTCATAGTCTAAATTAATAAGAACCATGGTTATCTCAGAAGCTGGGGAGGCAGGCAAAGGGCTGTCCACATCACAAGAAGGTCCAGAGAAGCACTTCCTGGTAGAAAAACAGACAGCAAAGACTGAGCTCTTGGGTTACTGGGTAAGCAACAATGAGAGACCCCAGGCTTAATTAACTAAGAAAGAAAGGAAACAAATATCTTGAAAAGGACCTCGCCCTCTCTTCCTAATTGATCTATGTAATAGACCTTTAGTGTTTTTATTTCCTTTCATTCCTAAGGCTGTGTTGCCTTTATGACCTATTCATAACGATATGGGTTTGACAGAGAAATGATGGTTTTAAGAAAAGTAAAATTCCTATTTTGCCATCCATCATTATAGTTTCTACATTTACTGATGCACTCAGCCACTATTTATTAAGCCCCTACTGTATGCCAGGCTGTCCTCTGAGCACTAGGGGTATCGAAGTGAACAAGACAAAGTTCCTGCCCACTTGGAGGGCACCTCTAATAGGGAAGACAGGAAATGCAAATCAAAGATAGAGCTCCAGATAGAGACAAGTGCTGTGAAGGAAATAAAACACGTCTCTGTGGAGGAGAAATCTGAGTGGAGACTCTGATCACATAGTAAGCTGGGGAAAGATGTTCCAGGCAGAAGGCACAGCCCAAGAATAACGCAAGATGGGAATGAATTTGACAAGTTTGCTGCATAATAAGATCATGGTATTTATCACGTTATATCTTGATTATTTACTTACATGGCTAAGTAGAATATTAGAACATCCTTCTTGTTCATTTCTTATTCTTAGTGGCTAGCACAGAGTTTGGGATGTGCTTGGCTCCCAACCTATATTTAACAAAAGAATGAGTGCACTGAAATTCTTTTTCTAGAAGCTATTGACGTAAAGTTTTGTTAGCTATTTAAAAGCAACATGAATAATCTTCTTACCCAGCACTCAGTGTATTTACTGAGATACACTACATTTTCAACATTTTTTTGATCTTTTTTGCTCAACATGTTAAAGTGATGATAAATGTGTCCATGCTCACTGAGACAACATTCTGACAATAATTTTGTTATATATTTTAATTTATTAGATAAGCTTAAGATATTAAATCCACTTCATTTAGAAGTGTTATTAAATACCATGTTAGGATCATGTAGATTTTCTAATAAAAATTTTCTGGAGTTTAGATGCTAGGATTAATTTGAATAAAATGACTCTGTGAAAATAAATCTTTACATCTGATCAAATTTTTATTGTTGTATTTTAAAATAAATTTGAAAGTGTTTTTGATATTAAGTATCACTAAAATGAATTATAATATTAAATATGTATATTCTGAAAGTGTGCATTTTTAAATTTCAATACTCAATTTTGACATCATTAGTGTATTTAGGACAACCAGTACTCTCTAGAATGATGATAAAATAAATTTAGAGGACTGAAAGCTTACAATATTTTACAGTGTACTATTCGGGATTTTAAAAGCAGTTGGGTTTGGCCTGAGAAACTGGTGTGCTGATAGTTTCCACATGGAAACACAAATGTTGATAGTTCCAGAGCATCAATGACAACACTGCTGTTATATCAGAAAAAAACAAAACGAAAATTCTATCAGAATGGGGCAGATCTTTAAGAGACATAAATGTATTGATTAATGACAGACTAAAATGTTTGTTTCTTTCTGCCTTTGCCTTCGTGATACAAAACTGGCCATCTAGTAAATACCCAGTAATATATACAAGTCTGGGGTTTTGGTTTTAAGTCAACTTAATTATTTTCCTTCTGTTTTCTAAATTGGCTTTAGTGATTGCAGACTGGAGTCTTTGCTTTATGAGCCTCCCATATTTCACAAAGCCTGACAGCATGGACATCTGTAACCACCCTTCCCATGGGGAGCTCTCTCTTCTAGAACAAGGACCCAAAAGATGAGTCTGCTTCACATTCCCTTCCTTGCCTCTTCTTGCTCTCTTAGCAGAGATTGACAATAAGGAGAGAGCCAATCACAGGATAACATTTCTACTCTAAACATATTCAAATCTTAAAGGATTGAGCTTCATTTAAAACATTAATTCTACTTTTTCTGTTTTTTTTTCTTAAGCTTTTCCTTTCCCATCTAAAAAAAAATGTATGAATAGATATCATTAAGACAGAATTTCAAGTGAAAAGCTGTTATCGTAGAGTGCCAACTAGATGACCAAGACTCAAATGGTTTTGAGAAACCCTTTCGATAGATCTTATAGTAGCAAGCTCCTGAGGGAGCATCCTCAATTAGAGGTAAGTTCTGTTACTGTGCTTAAGTCCTGCATTGTTTCCACGTATCTACTTGCAGAACTTCATGCTCCCAAATTCCTCTGGGCCTTGGACTCTATTTTTATCTGTTCTACAATATGGTACATGGAAAACTCATTATTTTTTTTTACAGGCCTCCACTGCTAGTAATTATTTTAGTGTTTTCATAGATAAAGATGCATGAACACAATTCTCTTTATGGATAAAAATTACCTTTTCATATTGCCAAATCTCCAGAGAGATTGATCTGTATTTGTTTTTTGGTACATGATTGTAGTCTAACTGCTCAGGATTCATGAAAACAAAACATTGTCTTCATAGATGGTAATTTGGAAGGAAATTTTCATGTTTATGTCATATTTTGCAGAACAAATAAGCTAGTAAGCAAAAAGTCATAAAATAAGCTTAATAAACCCTCACATTGATGCAAAGTTAACATTGGTCACTTGGCAATTGGTTAAAAATTCAACTCACAAAACAGCATTTTGGCTGCAATCAATGCTTATGAAAACCACACGCGGTTTGTGCAAACCCTGCTGATTTGGCAACGCTGGGAGTCAGCTGTGTTTCCTGAGCATAATAAATACATTGGTTTGAATTCTCCTGTCTGTTGTATGTGAGGTTTGTCTGGAGCTCATTCAGATTCAAGATGCACTTTAAGATGGAATTAAGAGGGGAATTGAGGGAAAGAAGAAACTCTCCATTTGAAATCCTTTTATTGGAGTATGGACCTTCTAGCTGATTGCTGCACTGGACATAGATAATTTTCAGAAACAAAAATAACGTTGCTTGCCTCAGTTCAGATTTCACCCAGAGAAACTACTAAATTCTTATCAGACGGCATCAGCACTGGCTGAAATCTTAGTCCTTTATGGAAAGGGAGTCATCTGGCCTCCTGTTTCTAAAATAGACTAGAGATTACTCATGTACTTCTCTGCAATTATAGCCATCTGATCCTTTGAAATTGTGGAAGGGTGAGATGATGACATGACTGTAACACAAATCCATATCGAAGAGCCCAGTGTTTTAAAATTCCCTACGTTCACGCACCAAAGGGTTACTTATAAGCTGATGCACATCAATGATGACGGTAAAATATGGTTATCGACTTGGTGTCTGGACAAAGAGTGAAAACAGGAAATGCAGTCTATTGTTAGCTTCTAGGCTTTGAATATAGGGGACACAATAGAACATAAGCAAATACAATGGAGCACCTCCAAAGGAGCCCTTTCTAGTCAGATGAAAAGGTCATTATTTTTTACAAATGAAAGTTTGGAAAATTCAAGGCAAATCAGCCAGGTAGATTTTTAGCCTGAAACTCTGAAGACGAGGAATGGCACTGCTCCTCCCCATTTCCCTCTACTGCCAGACCCCCTTCTGGCCTCTTTTGCCTTTCAGCTGCAAAGCCCCAGCATGGTGAAGTGGAGGTTGATGGAGATATGCCCAAGGGCCAGAATTGCCCCTGTTAAATTTGGATACTTCTCCTCTAAAAGGGATCTAAAATATAATTTCAGACACCCTCACTGTGTAAAAAAAATTTAATGTGTGATGAGTGAAAAGCACTGAAACAGGATTTAGGAGATGGTTCCAATATCGTCTCTGCTGTATATGTCCTCATCACTAAGCTTTTTAACTAGTCTGAGCTTTAGTTTCTTCTTCTTAAAAAAGGAGATACCTGCTGGCCCGTGTCAAGAAGTTGTTAGGTGATTCAATATGAGATCATATCTTGTGAATTGAAAAGTGCTATATAACATGCATTTTTATAACTGTCTATATCTAATCAATAGACCAGCAAACATGTATCGTATGATTCAGCAATATTAAACTTCCTTTGTGCTTTCATTCTCTACTTCCTGGAATATCCTAACCAATTTTCCCCCTTTCCATTTCAATTTTATCCATCCATGTGATTTTATCCTCAAATGCTTTACTCCACATTGATCATGCAACTTTTTAAAATTGTATTGTCCCATGCTGATCATTCCTGCCCCTTTTGTACTTTATTATTTGGCATTTGAGTAAATATTGCCTTGCATCATTCAAAAGGTTCTTTGGTCGTAAATGTAGCTTCTCCAATAATTTTGTAAATTCTCACCTACTTCATTTCTATTCTGCTGATGTGCATATGGACTTAAAATAGTACTGGGCAAATTTGATTTCTCTATCAGGATGATTTCTATAAGCTTAGCTACTATGATCTAGAACCCTATGTATCAGCTACTAGGATCTAGAACTCTGTGTATTGGCTACTATGGTCTAGAACCCTATGTATTAATGATTATGATCTAGAAATCTATATATTGGCTACCATGATCTAGAACCCTATGCTTTGACCTCTCCATACTGTGTTTCTTACTCTACGTTTGGTTCACAGTGACCCAAATATCTTTCCTCTTTGGCTAACCATATACTTGTCACCTCGTTTCTGTCTCTAGGACCTTGACTCTTTTAACTTAGTCAACTAAGATGGATTTGAATGAGAATAACTCTTTCATGGTGTGTAAGCAGAAGAAATTGGAATAACAGGAAAGATACTCATGAGTGGGAAGTAGCTTATACAAAGAGAAAAACACGAATGCCTGCCCCTATTACTTTTTATTCAAGCTTATGCTGTAAAATTGGTTTGGATGGAGGGATTTCCTTCAGTTACCAAAAAATGACACATTGTCATAGCAAAAATAAATAAATAGAGTTCTGTGTCCATTAAGCAGCAAAGTGCTGCATGTAGAGCAATATTATAGGAAAGAATTCGCTGAGAGGATTTTGATGCATTTGTCAGTGTGGTTGTGGTTGCTCAGAGGTCTGTATTCAAATGGTTCCCTGGAAATTAAAAAAAATATTGAACTGAAATTACCATTTTTCAGCAGGATCCCCAGGCGCAAATTCTGTTATTGCCATCTAGCAGCCAGTATCCCTCTTCAAGCTTCCGTGCAAAATTGCAAACATCGTACAGTTGCCTCTTTTGGTAATTATAGATCCTCAAAGTGCTGGAAAGAGGTGGTACTTAATAACATACATTACAAAAGCATGGTAACTAGGCAATAAAAACAGTGCTTAAGGGACACCATTGTAATGGGAGCTGCACAGTGGGATGCCATAATAATCAGAATAGATTTAATGTACATATTTATGCCAAGTGTAAAAAGGTTGCAAACAACAGCAGGAGAGGCAATATGTTACACTGGGTGAAACACTGAAGTAGAGAACAAAACATATTCTTAACATATTCAGCTACAATTTTGTCTCTTAAAGGCTGGTCTAACACCATGAGTCTATCAACAGAATCAGCTATTTGTTTTCAATTCTAGTGTGTTTTGGTTATGAACCATGAAAAAAGTTATTCTTATAACTAAATTTTAATTGAATTCCAAAACATCAATATGGTTGAATGTATAAAACCCCATTCCAACTGTTTAACTGTCTTGAACAAACAGATTCAATTTATGTTTTTTAAAAAATCATTTTTATTCCTCTTATCCCAAGAACTGCTCAAGGCAATACTCCTACCGCTTAAGTAAAACTCATCTAATCGTTGAACATTATTGCATTGGATGTACAAGAATATGAATTTAGATGGTGGGGAATTTCCTGGTACACTGTAGTACGACCAACAATACAGTTTTGCAATGCTGAACAATAGGAATATTCAACTGTCTTTCAAAAAGCCACAGGCTGACTATTTATGAGTGCTGATAAGAGGTTTAGTAATTTCTGCTTGTTTTATGAAACAAGTGTTTGTAGCAATCTCAGAAATGTATACCAAGAAAAGATTTTTGTTAGTAGGGCCTTGATATTCATTTAATAAAATTACAGTCTTTAAGAGGTCTCCAAAATTAGCTAACTTATGAATGACTTCTCAATGTCTTTTTTTTTTAATGGAACAACTGTCTCTTATTATAGCTGTAAGAGTTATAGCCTTTGCAATAGTTAACTCTCGATTCTTCATCATGTTTTTTAAATCTTTGTAATGTCCTTGTCTCTGTGTACTCCAGTCATTAACAGTAGGAATTCCATTTAAGGCCGAATAACGCTAATCCATGTTCTCTCCTTTCACACCACAAAAAAGTACAGTCAACTACAATACAATATGTGGTAATCCCCAGCAATGTTAACATATTCCACAAATCAATACTGGTGCCATTATCGTCCCACCAGCTACATAGGCCACACTACTTCTGCTCCAAAGCCTTGAGGTCATATTTTGTTGTCTTCCAAGATGCTTTGTGAGGCAGCTACTTGTCCATCCCGTACTGCTTTGCCTCAAATGCAGACACAATACCTTTCTCAATTTTTTAAAGCATGGTTAACTACAGGATATAACATTTTTCAACAGCTTTATTGAGATATATTTTGTATACCATAAAATTCATCTATTTTAATTGTACAAGCCAATGAGTTTTAGTATATTTATAGAGTTCTACAACCATCACCACAATTTAATTTTAGAACATTTTCATCACCCTAAAAAGAAACCTCCTGCCTATTTACAGATATTCCCCATTTACACCCCAGCTCTATCAACTGCTAATCTGCTTTTTGTCTCTCTATATTTTCCTTTTCTGGACATTTTCTATAAATGGACTTATACAATATATATTTTTTTTGTATCTGACTTCTTTTGCTTAGCATAATGTTTTCAAGCTTCATCCATGTTGTAGCATCTATCAGTATTTCTTTCCTTTTTATTAGTGAATATTGTTCCATTGTAGTGTATACTATATTTTGTTTATTCACAGGATGTAGCTTTTTTTTTTGGTGGGGAAGATTTACTCAGAGCTAACATCCGTTACCAATCTTCCTGTTTTTTTGCTTGAGGAAGATTAGCCCTGAGCTGACATCTATGCCAATCTTCCTCTATTTTGTATGTGGATCGCCATTGCCACGACATGGCTTGATGAGTGGTGTAGGACTGTGCCCAGGATCCGGAGTGCACTGGACTTAACCACTACACCACAGGGCCGGCCCCAGGTGTAGCATTTTAAAACTTTGCTGAAGAGGGACTTCTGCTTGTGCCATGTCGGAATATTAGTACCAAACTTGCCTCTCCAGTAGGAAAACAGGACAAAATATAGGAGACTACTACTACTATTTTCAGACGTTGGACAATAGGCTTCCAGGACTGTGATACCTGAAAAAAGGGAAAGGTGAGCTCCGTGATGGCCCTAGTTTTCTATGTGGAAGCACTTTTCAAACTGTGGCCAAGTAAGGGCAACTCAAATTCAGGATAATAGTCTCTCTGAATTGAAGAGCTAGAGATCATAGAAAAGCAAGCTGAGGCTGCTGAAATTTATAGGAAAGAATACTAGAAAGAGACGGCTGTGTAGAAAAAGCAACAGTATTCTTCCTAAAAGAACCTTGAATAGTTTGCTAAAGGTAAGCATGGAAACTCTATGAGGGAAGGCAAAAAAGTGTATGGGAGCTGTAAGTGGAACATTTCTCAGAGTTGATACAGAGCTGGGATATGCTTAAATTTTTACCAGCCAGAGTTGAGAGAACTCACTAAAGACCACATATACTCAACAAAGACTCAAAAAGGCCATACCTGAGGAATAGGGCTAAACTACTCCTAATGTAAAGGCTATTCTGGACCTTCCCTAACAAAGCTTGTAAACAAGCCTTGAAAGGATCAATATGATCTGAAAGTACATCAACTGCCAGCCCAAACAAAATTCAACAGTCTTTAAGGGAATATAACTGAATCTAGATGCTCAACCTTGTAACTAGCAATGATAAGAATCCAATTAATAATTACTAAACATAAAAAGGAGAAAAATGTGATTCATAATCAAGAAAAACATTAGCCAATAGAAACAACTAGGAATTTAAGAGATGAGGAAATTAGTAAACAAGAACTTTAGAACAATTATTGGAAATATGCTCAATGCTTTAGAGAAAACTCGAAAATAATGAGAAATGACAAGTATGAATAAAAAATAAATAGACGCTCTAAAGCTGAACATACAGTATGATAAAGTAAAATTTGGTGCATGGACGAAACGACAGATTAGACACTGCAGAAGAAATTATTGCTGAATTCAGGGCATTAACAATAGAAAGTATAAAACTGAAGTACAAAGATTAAAAAAAAAAACTAAAAAAAAAAAATAGCCACAGTGATCTATGTGACAACATTAAAATATCTAATAGTTGTATTTAGCTGCAATCTTTCCAGAAGGAGAGGGCAGAAACATATTTAAAGAAATAATTATCAAACATTTTTGAATTTAGTGAAAATTATAAGCCACAGATCAAAAAATCTCAATGAAGCCCAAGCAGGATAAACACAAAGAAAACAGATCAAAGTATGTAATAATCAAACTGCTGGAAACCAGTAACGAAGAGCAAGTCTCAAAGGTAGCCACAGACAAAAGGGGCATGACATATAGGGGAGAAAAAAATGTCTTTGTTAAAAAACATTGAAAGAAATAGTCTGATATCTGGGAGGAAATGTTGCAAGACAGAAAACAATAGAACAATATGTTTAAAGTTGTAGAAAGGAAAAATGTCAGCCTAGAATTCTATAGCCAGCACAACTATCTTTCAAAGTGGAAAAAAAAAAATAAAAGAAAGAAACATACTTTCATGCAAACAAAATTGTCACTGTCATATCTGTACTACAAGGAAGGAAATTCTTCAGATGAAAGAAATGACGTCAAATGGAAACTTGGATCTACACAGAGAATAAAAAGTGCCCAAAATGGTAAATATATGAATAAATATAAAATCTTTTTCCTTATTTTAAAATTTCTTTAAAAGAAAATTGACTGTTTAAAGAAAAATAGTAAGAATGGACTTTGGTTTTCAAAGCCTAGTTAGAAGTATAATGTATGACAACATTAGCAAAAAGGATGGGGGAAGATATAAGTTTCTGATATATACAGTAGTAAAATATAATATAAAGATAGACTGTGAAAAATTAAAGAAATATATTGTGAACCTTAAAGCAATCACAAGTCAATCAATTAATCAATCAAAGCTGTATTCTAATAAGCCAATAAAGAAGATAAAATGGAATACTAAAAATTATTCAATTAACCAAAATAAGGCAGTAAAAGAAGAAAAGGGGGACAAAGAGCAGATGAAACAAATAACGAACATCTAGCAAGATAGTGGACTTAAATTCAACCGTGTTGATAATTACATCAAATGTTATGGTCCAAATACTCTAATTAAAAGGAATAACTTATCAAACTGGAAGAAAAACAAGGCCCAATTATATGCTATGTAAAAAAAACCCACTTTATAAAAAGACACAGATAAATTAAAAGTAAAAGAATGAGAAAAGGTACACCATTCAAACACTAATCTAAAGTAAAAGTGGAATGACTATATTAACACCAAACAAAGCAGACTTCAGAATAAGGACTATTTCCAATAATAAAGGAAAAAAAGCCTGATAAAAATGATTTCATCAAAAAGTGTAACTATCCTAAATATATATGTACCTAATAACAGAGCTTCAAAATTCATGTAGTAAAACTGACATACAGTCATGAACCGCATAATGATGTTTTGGTCAACAGTGGACCACATACACATATAACAGTGGTCCCATAAGGTTAGTACTATATAGCCTAGATGTCTAGTAGGCTATACCATCTAAGTTTGTGTAAGTACACTCTATGATATTCACACAATAGCAAAATCACCTAGCGATGAATTTCTCAGAATGTATCCCCATCACTAAGTGACACATGACTGGAATTAAAAGGGCAGAGAGACAAATCCATTATTACGGTTGGAGATTTTCACACCCCTCTCTCAGAAATTGATAAAATAGTAAATTGAAAATCAATAAGAGTGTAGTAAACAATACTATCAACCAACTTTATGTAATTAACCTTTCTAGAATGCCAAACAGCATACTAAACATTCTTTTCCAGTACTCAAGGAAAATTTAGTGAGATAGACCATATCTTAGAACATAAACAAGTCTCGATAAATTCAAAATGTCTGAAAACATAGAAAGCACATTCTCTAATAAAGTGGAGTTAAATTGGAATTATATAACAGAAAGACATCCAGAAAATTGACAAATAAATAGAAATTAATCAACAGTCTTCTAAGTAATCCATAGGTGAAAGAGAAAATAACAAAGAAAATTAAAAAGATTTTGTAATTGATAATGAAAACATAAGATTTCAAAATATGTGGGACAAAGCTAAAGAAATGCTTAAAAGGAAATTTGTGGACTTACATGCTTGTCATGCTCATGTTAGAAAATAAGATAGATCTAAAAATCAGTGACCTAAATTTCCACCTCAAGAAATGAGAAAAAGAAGAATAAATTAAATAGAAATTTAATTTAAAAAAATGAAATAAAAGGTAAGAGCAGAAATCAATGAAATAAAAAGTGAAAAATAAATAATAATAAACTCAAAACCTTGTTGTTTGAAAAGATCAATAACATTAATAAACATGTAGCTAGATTGAGAGAGTGAGAGAGCAATTACCAATATCAAGCATGAAAGAGGGGATGTACCTATTGATTCTGCATATATTACAAACATAATAAAGAAATATTATGAATAACTTTATACTAATACATTTGGCAGCTTACCTGAAATTAACAAATGCCTTTAAAGACACAAATTTTAAAACAAACTCAAGGAGATGTAGAAAATCTGGACAGTGTTTACCTATTTAAAATGTTTAATTTGTTTTAAAAAATATTTACATATAAACAGCAACCCAGGCGCCAATAACTTTACTGCTGAATTGTATCAAGTATTAAAGGAGAAAAATAATACCAATTCTATGCAAACATTTTTTAGAAAATGGAAGAGGGACAATACTTCCTAACTCTTTATTTGAGGCTAGCATTTCTCCAATACCACGATCAGACCTACACATTATAAGAAAGCAAACTATAATCTAATATTTCTCAGGAATACAGAAGAAAAAGTCTTTGATAGTAATAAATTAAACTCAGCAGCATCTAAAAGTAATAATAAATTGTGACAGGGTATGGTTTGTCTCTAGATTACAGGGTTGATTTAACATTTGAATATCGCTTTTTTTAATTAACCTATTAACAGAATAAAGATGAAAAACCATGTGATCATCTCAATAGATGCAGAAAAGAACATCTGACAAAATCCAATTCCCATTCATGATAAAAATTTCTGAACAAGCTAGGAATAGAATGAAACTTCCTTATTCTGATAAAGGGCACTTAAAAAAATGTCGGCTTTGGGACAGCCCTGGTTCAAAGTACTCTGGTTCAGGGGCCCAGGTTCGGTGCCCAGGCACGGACCTACACCACTCATCTATCAGTGGCCATGCTGTGGTGGTGGCTCACATACAAAATAGAGGATGATTGGCAACAGATGTTAGCTCAGGGCGAATCTTTCTCAGAAAAAAAAAAATGTCAGCTAACAACATACTTAGTGATGAAAACTGGAATGCTTTCCCCTAGAATTGGGGCCAAGGCAGGGATGTCTGCTCTCGCAACCTCTATTCAACGTTATACTTGTATTCCTAGCCACTACAATAAAGTAAGAAAAATAAAAGACATACAGGTTGGAAAAGAAAAAGTAATGTCTTTATTCCAGATGACATGGTCATGTAATACAGAATCTTCTAAAAAATCTACAGAAGAGCTGCTAAAATTAGTAATGGAATTTAGCAAGGTCTCAGCACACAAGATCAATACACCAAAAACAATTGTATTTCTATATATTAACAACGAATAGTTAGAAAATAAAATTTAAAAGATTTCATTTATAATAACATCAAAAACATGAAATATTTAAAGATAAGTTTAATAAAGCAGGTGATAAACCTATGCACTGAAAACTATGCAACATTGCTGAGAGAACCTAAATGAGAATCTAAATAAATGTAGAGATATATCATGTTCATAGTTTAGCAGACTTGATATTAAGATGTTAATTCTCCCTAAACTCATTTATAGAATTAACACAATTGCAATTAAAACCTTAGCAAAACAAAAATTTTTTTTTTTTTTAGAAATTGACAAAATAATTCTAAAATTTATTTGGAATCACATTGTAAACCACTTTGCTATATGATCTCCCTAATATTTCCTTAAGCCTACACCATGCCAAAGAGCTACTCTAGCCAAAGTAAATCTCTGCCCTCAGCACAGCCACCCTCAATTAGGTATTAACCAGGCAGCAATCCTCTGATGGAATTAATCCACATGAATAGTGAAAGAGAGATTCACAAGGATACCAGATATATTTACATTTCATAATGAGATGAATTGGTGGAATTTTAAGAATGTAACACTAACTTAAAAATTCTGGCAGTGTGCCTTTGATCTGTTTACCCAGGAGGTGCCACCATCCATTCAGGACATTGTAAGTTGAGAATATGCCACAAGGGCAACCTCTCTTCCTGCGTTTCACAGCAATTTTGCTTTCTCCTGAGACCACAGATGCTCCAATGCCTCCCTTGGCACTAGTGGCTGGTTCTGAGGATTGTAAGAGGGATGTTTGTAAGAGGGAGAACTGCTTACATTACAAAAATTTCTGTACAATATTTCATCATTAATAACTGCGGTTTCTTTCTACAGCAACAACTGCTTATAAAAAGGCAGACTTCATTAACATTCCTCAGTCCTGCTGAGTCTCCCCTACAGCTCTCAGCAGTCATTCACATTTCCAAAAAGCTTGAAGGTCAAAATTCTGGCTCTCCATGTGTCAGAATCACTTCATGACTTCAACTTACATTCAGACCACATGGGTCTTCATTCTTGCTTCAGAAACAGAAACCCAGCAAGGACTGACTTGGGTTAGACCAGCCGTATTGGTAGAGCAATGAATAGTAAGTCTTCAGTTGTTCAGTCCAATTAAAAGGGTTTGTGGCGTGAAGAGCTAACCAGACAATGTACCAGGATGTGATTATGGGCATAACTTTATTTAATTTGTAATTTATGGTTAAAACCTAATTCCAAAAAGATTCTAGGCAAAATGTGTTAGGAAACTTCTTGAGGACTTGAAAATGAACATATAAATAAGAGGTCAAACCTCAGAATGGCCCAATTATTTAAATAAATTTTTAATTTATTTAATTTATTAAATTTACAGAAAAATTGTGAGAATAGTACAGCGTTTGCATGTACCCTGTACAAGTTTCCCTTATTATTAGCATCTAACGTTAGTGTGGTACATTAATTTCTATGCCATGACCCCATCCAGAATACCATGTTACATTTAGTTGTCATGACTCCCTAAGTTCCTCTAGATTGTGACAGTTTTTTAGACTTTCCTTGTTTTCGATGACCTTGAAAGTTTTGAGGAGTACTGGATACATATTTTGTAGAATCTCTATCATGTGGGAATTTTCTGATTTTTTTTTCATGATTAAACTGGGGTTATGGATTTACTGAGGTAAAGTGCCCTTTTCATCACATATCAAGGTACATGCTGTCAACATGACGTCAGTATTGATGGGAACCTTGATCACCTGGCTCAGGTGATGTTCATTAGGTTTCTCCACTCTAAAGTTACCAGATACTGTAACTTTTCCAAACTGCACTCTTTGTAAGGAAGTGACTGTGCACAGTCTATACTTAAAGGTTGAGGAGTTATGCTCCACCTCCCTGAGGGCAGAGTATATATATTTTATTTGGAATTCTTCTCTCTAGGAGACTTGTCTCTTCTCTCTTGCTTACTTATTCATTCAATCATTTATCTCAGTATGAACTCATGTATATTTATTTTATACTTTGGGTTATAACCTAATACTACATTATTTGTTTTGTTACTCAAATTCTTCCAGTCTTGGCAATCGGGAGCTCTCTCAGTTGTCTCCTGTGTCCCTTTGACATGTCCCCATTGTCTTGTGTTTGATCACTTCCTTACTTTCTGACACTATAAGATACTCCAGGCTCATCTTGTATACTGCCTGCCCCAGTCCTAGAATCAGTCATTTCACCAAGGACCTTTGGTTCCTTTTAGTGGAGAATGTTATTAGAAATCAAGATCTGGGTGCTGGGAAGACTGCCCAATTTTTATAATACTAATTTTCTCCATGTAACTGAAAGGACTTTGTATGCTTCTGTTTTACCAGTGGATTTCTGGGTCATTTAAAAGTGTTTTGAATATGGTACTTGAAGGACAGTGTCAGACTAAGTAATATTATATTGTTTCCACTGAATAATTGATGCAAACGATGCAACATGGAGTTTAAATATATCCAGATTATAGAAATTTAGAATTGATCAACAGCTTAGAGAAGTGTTTCTCAAACTTTAATGTAAATACTAATCACCTGGGTATCATTTAAAATGCGGTTTCTCATTCAGTGGGTCTGGAGTGGGATCTGAGATTCTGCATTTCTAACAAGTTTTTTGGTGATACTACACTTTTGATAGCAAAATCTTAGAGCAGGAGTTGGCAGAAGTTTTCTGTAAGGGGCTAGATATTAAATATTTTAGGGTTTGTGGGCCATACACTCTCAACAACTACTTAACTCCACTGTTGTAATGTTGTAGACAAAACATAAAGAATGAGCATGGTTGTGTTCTGATAAAACTTTATTTATGGATGCTGACATTTGGATTTCATGTAATTTTCATGTGTCACAAAATATTAAGGTAAAAGCTATTCTTAACTCTAGGGCCATATAAAACAGGTGGCCGGCCATAGTTGGCTGACTCTGTCTTAGAGCAATGGCTTCCAAACTTGGTCTATATCAGAATCTCCAGTAAGGAAGTTTAAAGTACAGTTGTCCAGATTCCATGCCAGAGGTGTGCCACAGCATGTGTACTTTCCAAGCTCTATAGGTGATTCTGATGCACAGCCAGGTTGGAGGACCACTGCTGCAGAGGGCCTTGCATAGCTGCTTCCTAGTCATAGCCATCCTCTCTGTGCTTGCACACTTACAGTGAAAGGAAGCTCACCACCTGGCAAGTAGATCATTCCATTTATGGACACCTCTAATAACTGAGAGTTTTTTTTCCTACTACTGTGCTTAAATTTGCCTCCTTGTACCTTCTACTTATGAGCTCCCTCTTCCTTCCAAAGCCGTGGGAGTACATCTAATCTGATTTCTATGTAACGTTGCTTCTAATATATTTGAAGAATGTTATCATCACACTACCTTCAACTCTTAAATCTTTTGCACCCGGGACATCACATCCTTTAAAGGATTTGTATTTCTAGCTTCCTATCACTCAGATTGCACTCCTTGGGAACATTTTGTGTTCCACTTTCTCTTGTCATTTATTGTCCCCAGAATGGTAAGGTATGACCACCGCAAAATCCTAGGAGACTATTGACTCCATTGGTTTGATGTCTCTACTTCCAATAATGCCACTTAAGATTACATTAGCTGTTCTCTTTCCTTTGATAGTCAGTTCACATTGCTGTTTTATATTGAACTTGTTACCAACCAAATTTCTAAGATTTTTTCAATGGGACTGAGCTTAAATCAGATCTCCTTCATTCTCTACCTATATGGATGTGTTCTGAATGCAAGTGCTATATTCTTTATTTATCCCTATGAGATTTCTCCTTGTATTTTTGGTCCACCACTCTTGCCAATTTAAAAATTCTTATTTATCATCTGTGTTAGATTGTGGCAGTAATGGCTCCAAATTTATTTATACTTCCCTTTATCACCACACTTTTCTAGTCCATCTTATACTGACTCAGGGATTGGCCACGTGACTCTTCTTAGCCAATGGAACAATAGTAAATGTGCCACAGCAGAGACTGAGAAGTGATTGCCTTAGGGACTTGTATTCTCTTTTGCAGCTCTGGGAAGCATGAGACCACAAAGTGAACAAGCTCAAGCTAGCCTGCTGGAGGGTGAAAGGTCGTGTGGAGACTGGGGCACTCCATCCCACAGTTCGCCAGTCCAAGCCAACTTGCAATTGATTGAAGACCCATAAATGAGCCTCAGCCAAAACATGTTAAGCTCAGCCCAGGTCAACAGAACTGCACTCAGCCTAAACCACTAAGCCATAGCACTATGAGCTAATAAATGCCTGTTTTAAGCCACAAAGTTTTAGCTGATTCTTTGTATAGCAAAAGTAATTTATACAACATCTAATATAGTACCTATTCTTTCCACTTGTATATCACTCACAAATTTGGCATGCTCCTATATCCAAATTATTAAGTAGATTCTGACCAAATAAAGAGCTCCGAGATACAACTCTAATGTTGACATCAACCAAGTCTCTTTGTTCAGCCAGTTACTAAATTCTTTAACTACTTTACATGCAGCCTAAATTTGCAAAGGAAAAATTGCATTGGAATAAAGGGTGGAATTAGATTGCAATTTTAACATACTTCTGCCTTCTGATTAGTCTGGAAGATTATGTTCTGCTTTCTAATGTCACAGTATTATTTGTGGTCAGAATGTTTGAAGTATCTGAAAATAAATTATCTTCATAAAAGTAAAACAAAGCTTTTCTGAGAATACTGGTCAAATTGTTTCATTATGGAAATCAAAAGGAAGAAGCTATTTGACATTTGAAAAATTCCTTAAAACCTTCTCATATCGGTGAATTTTTTAAGCTTTCTAAATGCAATGAGAAGAGTTTCTTTCTTTTTTCATTTTAAATTTGTATTTTGATTTTCCTCCTGAGACCCCTAACTGTTGCCTTCAATCTGAAATAGAAGTGCAAAAATCTTGAGTGTAAGGGTTGAGGAAAAGAATGAAAAAGACATTGCCTGCAGAATTTCTAGCAGGAAATACCAGAAATCTCGTCCAAAATATTTTTTTCCCAACAGATTTCATTTTGTTCCATTTATTATTTTTATTTTTGTTTTTAAAAAGCAACATATTATCTGCTTCAGTGCATTTATTCCCTTTATACTAGATACAATTGCTATATTTAAAAAAGAAATAAAACCTCACAATAACTTTGGGATAATCAGAAACAGCAATGATCGTATGATAAGACAAAATAACGTAGTGGAAAGAACACTCAGTTGGGAATCAGATAGTCTTGATAGAATTGTATCATAAGCCAATTACTAGCTCTGTGACTTTGGGCATCTTTCAGAATTTTTGTTTCCTTATATATAACAAGAGTATGATAATACTACCTAACTTATTGGATTCTTGCGAGGGCTGTATGTGTGAAGTGTCTAGTACGCTGTAATTAATTAATAAATAATAGGTATTATAAAACTAAGAATAGAAAATGTCTAATGAGCACCTATTTTGTGTCTGGCACTATGCTGAGGGGTTGGCTTGAATGGCATGGTAAGACGTGGCATAAAGAATCAAGGCTTATTAGTTCTGTTCTTATTAGTCTTATGCAGACGGTCTGCGGTCTGTATATTTTGTTGTCCACCATACGCAGCTTCCATTCCTGGTCCAAGATGGCTGCTGGAAATTAAATTATAACATCTCTGCTCATAACAGCATCTAAAAAGGGGGAAACTTTTTCCCCTCTTTCAGAACACTTTTATCTTCCTCATGTGGCAACATTTAGCTATAGAGGAGGCTGGAAAATGTAGCCTTTATTCTAAGCAGCTATGTACCCAGTTAAAAGTTGGGGATTTCACTACTGAGAGGAGAATGGATATTGGGGGGATGAACTAGAATTCTCTGTTATAGATGTTTAGTATATTAATTCTTCAGTGCATTGGTGTGAATATGTTTTTCAAACTCCTTCTGTCATTTTAGTAGGTGAAGTAGAAGCAAAAGTAATTAGGGGTACCACTAAAAAATTTACTATTCCCTGTTTGACCTGGGGCTAGGCCAGAGGAGACACCTGATTAGAAAATGGTTTTCTTGGCAGCCTGAATAGTAACATGTTAACACACTATGATACTTCCTTCCTTTTTCTTTTCCTTCTTCCCTTACTTCCTTGTTTCCTTCTCCTTCTTTCCTTCTTCTTTCTCTCTTTTTCTTTCTTTCTTTCTTTTATCCTTTCTTTCTTTTATCCTTCCTTCCTTCCTTTCTTTTCTTTCTCTCTCTCTCTTTCTTTCTTTTCTTTCTTTCTCTCTCTCTCTCTCTCTCTCTCTCCCTCCGTCTCTCCCTCCCTCCCTCCCTCTCTCTCTCTTTCTCTCTCTCTCCTTCCTTCCTTCCTTCCTTCTCTTTCTTTCATTCTTTTCTTTCTTTCTTTCTCTCTTTCTTTCTTTCTCCTTTTGCTTTCTTCTTCTAAGTCAGGACAAGAATTAACTTCTAAAGAAACTTAAACTTACATGAAGTCCAAATCTTATTTACCTTTGCATTTTAAAGCCCCTACACAAAATTTGACTTTTTAAATAAAATCATGTCATTCATCTGTAAGAAACAAAACTAAATTAAGCCTTCTTTCATGATAGATCAGTTAATTAGATTTGAAAGGCAGCCTCAGGGAAGACTGGAGGAAATTACATAACAACCTATTTCTACTTTCATTAAGAACTATGCTTTAAAAATCTTAACTAATTTTTATATATTTTTTTCTTCCCAGATCTTCATATTTTGTTTCTTGAAACTTTCTAATTTCCTGATCTCATTACTTGATTTCTCTATCCTGGTTTATTTCTTTTGTAATTCATGGTAGTAAATACTATAGCCTTGGTATTCTAATGACAAAAGTCCACACATTTATAAGAAGAATGACTGTCTGAAGAATTCATAATATGTGCTGTAAATAGCTGTATTAGTTTTCTAGGGCTGCCATAACAAGTTACCACAAACTCATTGGCTTAAAACAATGGAAATTTCTTCTTTTATAGTTCTGGAGACCAGAAGTTCGAAATCAAGGTGTTGGCAGGATTGATTCCTTCTGGAGATTCTGAGAGAGAATTCCATGCTTCTCTCCTGGCTTTAGTGGCTGCTGGCAATCCTTGGCTTGTGGCCATATCAGTGCGATCTCTGCCTCCATTTTCACATTGGCTTATCCTCAGTGTGTCTAATCTCCCTTTGCCTCGCTCCTATAAGGACATTTATGATGTCATTTAGAGTCCACCTGGATAATCCAAAGTAATCTCCTCATCTCAAGATCCTTAACTTAATTACATCTGCAAAGATCTCTTTTCAAAATAAGGTCACATTTACCAGTTCCAAGGATAAGGACTTGATGTCGTTGGGTGGCCATTATACAACTACTACAATAATTTATAAATGTTGTTTAACCCTTAATGTTCTATGATGTTAAAATACTCAGTAGTAACAGAGTTCAACACTTTATAGTGAATGTAACAAGGTTTACAGTTGGTAGACTTTGTCATTTTATGAAAATTTTGAGTAAAATGTGTTTTTCATAAAATAAATCAAATTCTTTGTGAGAAGGCACCTTTTGAGTTAACCATCTGACAGCTCATTCCGGAAGTAGAAAAAGAATCCTAAGTAACTAATCTGCAAGAATATAAGCTCTCTTCACTCTCTCTTTCACCTTCTCTTGCAAGTCCTTTAGCAAAGCTTAGGGTGTTGTAAATAATAGAAAGTGGCAAACATCGTATTGCCAAGGACTGCTTAGTTTTCACCAGGCATTCACCAGCCGTGGGTGGAATATTCAGCCTCTCTCTCTTGCTAAAAGGGTAAACCTCTCCCACTGAACTCAAGGACACTTTGCTTTGCTGAGAGGGGCTAGTATTTTTTATCAACATATGTGTCAGGGATGTGCACTAAAGTCCTTATACAGACTGTCTGCAAACAGGAACCAGCTCCTCGAGTGGAAGATGACAAGTCTGGTTAATATCCTGAAGTAACCATGTATTTTAAAGACAAAATTTAAAAATGCAAATTCAATTCAATTCTAATTGTTTTAACAATAAGCTATTTGATTAAATTTGCTTTAGTTTTTTCCTATTGGTTTATATGCATAGACTCAGCTGATGCATAATTCTGTATCGGTGAATATTTTGACTGCAAAGTCTCTGAGAGGTGGCAGAGAAGATTCTTCTCGTGCATAATATATTCAATTGCACTTCTTTCAAGTCAAGTGTTTTATTAATTTTCCTATAGCTCTTCTCTTAAAATGCTTCTATTCATATTCAAAGATGATGATGAAACTCTAGTTTTTAACAGGGATTATCATTTTTGTGGTGACAAGTTTGATTGACTAGACAAAAAAAAGGAAAGAAGCAAAGAGTTCAATGAGAAAGATGTGATAATTTAGCAAGAGATGGCCCAGGATGAACCAGTCTTTTCACTACAGATTGAGGGGAAAGGGCATACTTTGGAGATAAAGTGGAAGGAGGAAAAATGAAATATACTGAACACCTGTGATAAGGGTAAAGAGAAATTACATGGAGGGAGGGATAGATTAATTTGTATTTTTTTAGTTCATTTGTCCTTGTTACAGGCCAGACTTAATATTTGACTCTCTTCTGCCAAGAGTTTGAATCAGGTCAAGCTGCCAGGATTGGAATACTCAAACTTAATGGCCGCTCATAGCACTGTTTTTCCTTCCAAACAACGTAGTGGAAATAACTCACCTTGATAAGAGCAGCAATTAACAATATTATCGCTTAAGAATCAATCCAACAATATTTACTATTTTAATCGTGTTCTATGAATAGATTTCCTTAAAGACCACAAACTGAGAATAATGATTCTAAGTTTAAATGGATAAGATGTTGCTGATTGTTACCCTGGAAGTGTGATTTTCTGTGACTCTGATTTAAAGTGAAACCAGTGTTATTAGCCATCAAGAGTTTGGGGTATCTACTTGGCAATGGGACCAACATCTTGCAGAACATTTTCCTTAGGAGAGACAGCAAGAATTAAGGACTGGACTGGCATATAAATAATTTATTGACACAATATCCCCTGTCATTACCCATTTATTTTCACACATTTGATATTTCTTATTATAAAGTAAGAGATTTCAATTTCTAGTTTACTTTCATGTTAAAGGAAAGTCTGGTGAATTGATTTAGTTATTCTTCTAACAACCTCATTTCAGAAGTCCCATTTGAAAATGGAATTCCCATACAGAGCAATTCACCAGACTGGCCTAGTCATTGATAATATGTCTTTACTTCCATATGACAGGTAGAAATGATCTATGAGGAAAGCATCTTGTTTTATATGCTATATCCTTTGGAAATCAGCATGCCATTAGATTAAGAGAAATATTGTAGCCTCTTTGAGCAGCAAACTCTTCTAAAGTATAGGACTCGGAGCAGTAAAATAGGAATCTGGAATTCTGGATTTTAATTTTGACTCTGTTACTAATTAACTGTGGTCCTAGGCAAATTATTTTCTTTTTTCACATTTACAAAATAAAGATAATAATGAATATATTAATTACTTTATAGAGTATCTGAGAAGCATATATGTCTGTTTGTGTACTTGTATAAGCACTTTGAAAATCATAAAAATTATGCAAATGGAAGACTTTTAAAATAATATTAATTAGTACTTGTTTGGAGAGAATAATGTGTGCATATATATATGTATACATATATGCATATATATATATTTAAGACACACATATATGGGAACAGTGTTGTTTATTTTTCTTTCTCCTGGCCTCTGTTCCATGCACATCAGGCTATGACTTCATTTAAGTGGTTCCATCTGGAACAAAAAGTAAAGTCGAGGAAGTAATATCATGCCTTCTCAATCTTCCAGACCACAGCTCCCTAGAGTTCCAAGTCTGGTATGCCTGGGAATAGTTTACAACATTCCGTACTTAAAGAAAAAATTCCTTGCTCCAACAATACGAATTCCTTTGGAAAATGCACCCAGAGCCGATATTCAGTATGTTTAGAAAAACACCTAATGCACGTCTCTATTACTGGAATGGCCAGCAGGAACTCTGCTCTGCTGGAGTATTTATGGGAAACACATACAAAGAAGATGCTAATTACAGAACCCTCACAGAGTAGTGAAACTTTGAATTTTTATTTTCCCCGGATTAGTCATTGAGAAGCAGCAGAGTAAATTTAACTCATGGGCTCCCTAGGCAGAAATTTTACCTGTATTGGGTGCAAACAAAATTTCCAGCAGAAAGGACCTCCCTCCTTTGGTGGTCGCTTCTACTGAGTGAGCTCTCTTTGCTGCTCTCTGAGCAGTGGTAGCGTCCATTCTGAAGGCTCTTGTCGGAATGTTAGTTGTGTCTACGGTACTTGAAGACATTTTTAATGGAAAGTGAGACTTTTGTCAGTCATTCAGGTATGTAATGTACATGATGCGCGACATTGTTTTTGATAGTTTCTAAATGGCGTAAAGAATATCCTAAATGTCACCATTAGGGTAAACGATACATACAGTTCATGAGAACATCTATTACATGACAGAGATGAGAGAGAGAAAATGAAACAAAAAAGATGAAGGGGAATGAGGGCAAGGAAAAGAGAAAATTACGAGTCTTCATCAAGGGCCCAAGTGGCTCTCTGTGGAGTCCACGCCATCGGCAGCCTGTGCTTGGTGTTGACAGGGCCTCATGCAGATCTGTGGAAATGACCCTGGCTCTAGAATGCTGCTCGAGTAGGTTCTACTCACTCAGAAGTATGAACTATGTTTACAACTTAGCAAGTGAATGGAGAATAAAGTTAAAATTCTTGTTATATGCAACATTTCTTCAGCTGCTAACTAATGCCAGAACTAACACTGTTTCATAACTGAAAATGTGTACCTCGAATAAAAATTAGGGGACTCAGGCAGCAGGAAATGGTACCAGCCAATCAAGAAACTCTAATGGGACTCTAATGGGATTGTTAAGCATGATTAATTGAACATTTTAAAAGTAAAAAGGAGATGGCAAATATTCTCTAAAAGGTCAGTAGCATGTTTCCCCATATGTAATCATTATATCATTTAATGTGAAATTTTTCTAGAATCCCATTCTCTAGCAACAGAATAGACACATACATGGTGTCAAAATTCCATTCTGATTTAAATTTTATAACAAATTAGTAATTTGCATTCTATACTTTTCTGATAAAACATAAATTTTAGAGCATGCTTGAATTCTTTTAACCATTTCCATTTTTCTGAGAAACTATAGAATCTCATTCTGAAGTTCCTGAAGTGTGATCATTCACGACCTTCTGTGGAATATCTTTTGGTTAATTATACTACTCCAAATGCCCTGGCGGTTAAATATTATAGATAGCAAGTCTAAATAATACATATTTTAATTTTTATCTTGAAAGCTGCCCATCTCTTTATTTCATTAGCCACTAATAACTGCTATAGCAAGTACTCATCTTAAGCTATGAACTCTTAGTTTTTCTATAATTGAACTTAATCTTTGTTTTGAGCCTTCATACTTCCAGATAATGGACATTTTTCTTAAAATTACGCCTCCACTGTAGGAGGCTTACAGGGTGCCAAGGTATTACAAATTGGCCTGAGCCAATTTCTTCTCTGTAGATAATGACAGCCTCCCAAGAAATTTAATTCCAAGGTTAAAAACAAAGTAAGTCTGGGGCCGGCCCGGTGGCATAGAGGTTAAGTTCGCACGCTCCATGTCGGTGGCCTGGGGTTCACAGTTTCGGATCCCGGGCGCAGACCTATGCACCGCTTATCAAGCCATGCTGTGGTGGCGTCCCATATAAAGTAGAGGAAGATGGGAATGGATGTTAGCTCAGGGCCAATCTTCCACAGCAAAAAAGAGGAGGATTGGCAACAGGTGTTAGCTCAGGGCTAATCTTCCTCAAAAAAAAAAAAAAAGAAAAGAAAAAGAAAGTAAGTCTCAGACCAAATTCCACCATATATATACACCTCAGAGAGAGAGAGAGAGAGAGAGAAGTCTATTAAGCAAAACTTTATTAGTTAGCTGGTACAAACAGTTCATAAACCTGTTTTGCAATCTCCACAGAGTCCCAGTTCTCTGTTCTCTGTTCTTTAATGTGTTCCAGCCACCACCTTACATGAAAAGTGCCCTAAAGCAGAAGTGATCATCTTCCAGAGGTAGGATTTCATGATCTTTTCTGATGTCAATAGGTGTCAAGAATCGTGAAAAATTATCCTATTTGCAAGCTCACATGTTAATCTACCACAGTTTTGTAATACTGGCAGAAGACATGAGACTCTTGGATCAGAGACTAAGGACAATTATTACTCACAACAATAGGAATAGCCAGAGTATCAGCATGTATACTGGTTCTCTGAGCCCCAATTCCCACAGGGCAATGTGTAGAGGGCCAGATTACAACTGCATACTCACTCAGGTATGTTACAGGAGAGTAAACCTGAGCTTAGAGAACTCTGAATCTTTTCTACTGAATAGTAAGCCTGACTACTTTACGCTCTGTAGAGAGATACTATCTTTATCTTTCGAAGTTGTAAGCCAAGGACTGGCAAACTTTTTTGTAAAGGGCCAGATAGTAAGTATTTTAGGCTTTGTTGGCCCAATACAGTCTCTGTTGCACATGCTTCCTCATTTTTTTGTTTGTTTTATAACTCTAACAATGTTAAAACCACTTTTAACTCACAAGACATGCAAAAATAGGCTGCAGGCTGAGTTAGGCCCACTGGTTATTGTTTGCCAACTCCTGCTATAAAAAAAACCCTGCAAACTGCCCAAGGGGGAACCCTATCTATCTTTCTAGGCTATACACCACACAATAAGCCTTGAAAAGGTAGTCCAGAACAACGACAGTCAGTGCCTCTGCTCAAAGACATGCAGAAACCTGACAGACTCATGGAAAATTATCCCCAAATACTATCCACCCCTCATTTCTACATTGTCTTGGTTTTTGGTGAATTTTCCCATGAGTTTGCCACTTCATCAGCAACTGATTAATCTAACCTACAGAAGCTGGGACCAAATTTGTTCAGATGTCCTGTGTAACATTTAATTCAGCCTGCAAAATGCCACACAAATGACTCCAAGCAGGCAAGGATAAGAGTGTATCTAAAATATTTTATTCAATCCACATTCTGTAATAGGTTTACTGTCACCAAAAAAAGTATATTTCTAACATTATTCATGCTATTAATAAACCATTAATTTTATTAATGAAAACCCATTTTTGACAGTGTACTAATTAGCTAAATAGCTGATGTGATCAGAGATAACAATAGCTGAAGTGCCTATAATAACCACCTCTGGATAGTGGCTTTTCTGATATATTGCTAGCTGACCACTCCTGGGGTAAAGATTCTTTTTTTTTTTTTTCTGTGAGGAAGATCAGCCCTGAGCTAACATCTGCCAATCCTCCTCTTTTTGCTGAGGAAGACTGGCCCTGAGCTAACATCCGTGCCCATCTTCCTCCACTTTATATGGGATGCCGCCACAGCATGGCCTGACAAGCTGGGTGCTAGTGCGCGCCCGGGATCTGAACCCGGGCTGCGAGCAGCGGAGCGCGCACACTTAACAGCTACGCCACAGGGCCGGCCCCTGGGGTAAAGATTCTTAATTAGAATGCTGGATGCACATGAAATATCAAAATGTTCATGCTTAACTATTCTAATGAAAATTACAGGTGTCCTATCACTAGGTTCAAAGGTGGTACCTGGTTTTTGTTATTATCACCTGTCTATGCAGGCATTTGCTGAGTTATCTGATGCCGAGCAATCCTCAGTTATTTGTTCCTATGGATACATCCTTTTTCCCCAACCACAAAATCTCTCAAAGTCTACCTTCTCTCAATTACTTTGGTGTCCTTTTGGAGTGGCAGGAAACTCTTAACTATGTCTGTTCTACTTTTGGCCCTAGAAGAAATAACTTTTGACTATTGCCTTGGCCATACTAATACACATGAGAACTCCATGACATCATCCCAGGTCCATCTGCCAAGAAAACACACTCAGTCATTGCTATTCTAGTGCCTCTGTGCTGTGCTGAGTCATGGAAAGTTCTGGAATTTTGCTGTTTTCTTAGAGACTACCTGTGACTGCAGTATAGGACCCCTCAGTTTTCAGTTCAATTGTCTACTCCCATGATGGGGGGAGGTGTTCACAGGGCTAAAGCATTTTCTCAGGGACACATACTAAGACCTCACTTTGTTATTAAATCTCTAATTCTCTCCTCTCTTTTTCAACCTCATCTCAGTCCCTAGAGAAGTGTTGTCCAGTAGAATTTTTTGTGATGATGGAAGTGTTCTATATCTGTGCTACCCAATATAGTATCCACTAGCCACATTTGGCTATTGAGCAGTTAAAATGTGTGACTAAGTAACTGAATTTGAATTTTATTAATTTTAATTAATTTAAAATTAAATAACCACAAGTGACTAGTGGCTATCATATTGGATAGTTCAGCTCTAGAATCTTTATATAATCTGGGATGGATGATGATTAATAGGAAGGGAGGAAATTTTCTAATATACATTGTCTATTATTCAAAACCTTTTTATGTCCGAAATTATTTTGAAATTTTTAAGTCAAGAGTTGGCTTTGTTCAAAAACAGAAAGCACCAGGCCCAGATGTGTACACTGGTGAATTCTACAAAACATGCAAGGAAGAAATTATACCAATTCTCTACAATCTCTTTCAGAGGATAGAAGCAGAGGGAATCCTTTCTAACTCATTCTTATTTATTTATTTATTTTTTGCTTGAGGGAGATTTGCCATGAACTAACATCTGTGCCAGTCCTCCTCTATTTTTTTGTGTGTGGGTCACCATCACAGCATGGCTGCTGCTAAGTGTTGTAGGTTCGTGCCCAGAAACTGAACCTAGGCTGCCAAAGTGTAGGGCACTGAACTTAACCACTAGGCCACGGGGCCAGCCCCTCTAACTCACTCTATGAGGCCAGCATTACCTAATATCAAAACCAGACAGAGATATTACAAAAAAAAAAACTACATGCCAATATCTTTCGTGAGCATAGATGCAAATAAGATATTAGCAAATAGAATTGAAAAAACAAGTATTAAAAGAATTATACGCCACAACCAAGTAGGATTTATCCCAGGTATGCAAGGCTGGTTCAACATTTGAAAATCAATTGATGTAATCCATCACATCAACAGACCAAAAAAGAAAATCACATGATCATATCAATAGATGCAGAAAAAGCATTTGACAAAATCCAACACTCATTCATGATAAGAACTCTCAGTGAACTAGGAATAGAGGGGAATTTTCTCAATTTGATAAAGACTACCTACAAAAATCCTAAAGGTAACATTATACTTAATGGTGATAAATTCAAAGCTTTCCCACTAAGATCAGGCACAAGGCAAGGATGTCCCTCTTGCCACTCCTTTTCAACCTCATACTGGAAGTCTTACTAATGCAATAAGACAACAAAAGAAAATAAAAGATATACAGATTGGGAAAGAGGTGTAAAACTGTCTTTGTTCACAAATCGCGTGATTGTCTATGTAGAAAATCCAAAAGAATTGACAAATAAACTCCTGGAACCAGTAAGCAATTATAACAAAGTTGCAGGATACAACATTGATATACAAAAACCACTTGCTTTCCTGTATATTAACAATGAGCAAGTGGAATTTGAAATTAAAAACACAATACCATTTACTTTAGTACCCCCCAAAATTAAACACTTAGATATAAATCTAACAAAATATGTACAAGATCTGTATGAAGAAAACTACAAAACTCTGATGAATGAATTCAAAGAACTAAATAAATGGAGAGATATTCCATGTTTATGGATAGGAAGACTCAATATTTTCAAGATGTCAGTTCCTTCCAACTTGATCTGTAGATTCAATGTGATCCAAATCAAAATCCTAGCAAGTTATTTTATGTATATCAGCAAACTTATTCTAAAGTTTATATGGAGAGGCAAAAGACCCAGAATAGCCAACATGATATTGAAGCAGAAGAAGAAAATTGGAGGACTGATGTTACCCAACTTCGTCACTTACTATAAAAAAGCTACGGTAATCAAGACAGTGGTATTGGTAAAAGAATAGACAAATAGATCAATGAAACAGAATAGAAAGCTTAGAAATAGACTCCTATAAATACAGTCAACAAAGGAGCAAAGGCAATACAATGGAGCAAAGATAGACTCTTCAACAAATGGTGCTGGAACAACTGGACATTCACATGCAAAAAAATGAATCTAGACACAGACCTTACATCCTTTACCAAAATTAATTCAAAATGGATCATAGACTTAGAAGTAAAACATAAAACTATAAAACTCCTAGAAGGTAACATAGAAGAAAACGTAGATGACCTTAGGTAAGGCGATGTTTTTTAGATACAATACCAAAGACATCGTCCATGAAAGAAATATTTGATAAGCTGGGCTTCATTAAAATTTAACACTTCTGCTCAATGAAAGACAATATCAAGAGAATTAGAAGATAAGCCACAAACTGAGAGAAAATATTTTCAAAAGACACATCTGATAAAGGACTGTTATTCAAAATATACAAAGAACACTTAAACTCGACAAGAAAAAAACAAACAACCTGATTAAAAAATGGGCAAAAACCTTAATGGAAACCTCACCAAAAAAGATATGCAGATGGAAAATAAGCATATGAAAAGACGCTCCATATCATATGTCATCAAGGAAACGCAAATTAAGATACTACCTCACACCTACTAGAGTGGCCAAAATCTGGAACACTGACAACACCAAATGCTGGCAAGGATGTAAAGCAACAGAAACTCATATATTGCAAAATGGTACAGACACTTTGGAAGACAATTTGGCGGTTTCTTACAAAACTAAAAATACTCTTACCATATGATTCAGCAATTGTAATCCTTATTACTTACTCAAAGGAGTTGAAAACTTAACTCCACGCAAAAACTTGCACAAGGATATTTATAGTAGCTTTATTCGTAATTGCCAAAACTTGGAAGCAACTGAAATGTCCTTTAGTAGCGAATGGATAAATAAACTCTGGTACATCCAGACAATGGAATATTATTCAGTGCTAAAAAGAAATGAGCTATCAAGCAATGAAAAGACATGGAGGAAACTTGAGTGTGTATTACTAACTGAAAGAAGCCAATCTGAAAAGTCTACATGCTGTATGAGTCCAACTATATGACAATCTGGAAAAGGCAAAACTATGGAGACAATAAAATGGTCAGTGGCTGCCAGGGTTTGGGGGAAGAGATTAATAGGCAGAGCACAGAAGATTTTGGGGGCAGTAAAAATACTCTGTATGATATCGTAATGATGGATTTAGGTTATACATTTTTCCAAACCTATAGAATGTACAGCACCAAGATAAGGTAAACTATGGACATTGGGTGATTATGATGTGTCACTGTAGGTTCATCCTTTGTAAAAAAAGTATCACTCTGGTGAGTGATGTTGATAATGGGGGAGGCTATGCATGTGTGGGGATGGGGTTATATGGGAAATCTCTGTACCCTCCTCTCAGTTTTGCTGTGCACCTAAAACTGCTCTAAAAAAATAAAATTAAGAAAAAAATATAGCATTAAAAAAAACCCAAAGAACTGGCCTTTGTATTCTCCTGAGTCCCTTCTTTCCTTAGACAATAAATGCTGCTACCTGAATGTGGAGGGACATACATGAGGGAGTGAAGGGCAATCTTGATTGTGAACTTGAAATGTAATTCTTCCAGATTGTTATATTAACTGAACTTTTCTTAGGTCTCAGTTTAGGAAAAATCAATTTTTTGATTTTTGGAACATTCACTTCTGAGGCAGAAAAGCATAGAAGAAATAGCACAGGTGCTTAAATTGAAGCCACCTTTTACTACTCATTCACAATGTGAACTTAGGAAAATCACTTAAGTTTTCAGAACGATAATTTATCAACTTATAAAGTAGCAGCTAATCGAATTTTTCTAAGATGATTGCAATGTTTCAAACTGAATAAGATCATGCTTATAAAACACTGTGACATGTCAAAAAATACTGTGTAAAGTTTAGATGTCATTAGCCATTCTTTCTCTGTTTTTGAAAGCAGATGTGTTCAATAATTGCTTGGTTTTCATTGGACTCTCTATTTGTTCAAATGTAGCTTCTAAGAACTATATAATTTTATATATATATAAAATAATATTTCACTAAATCATTGATAATTTTATTCTCCAAATATTATTTATCAGAATTATTATCAATATACCACTTTCTGACTGCTACTTATTTTTAACAGTTATATATTTCTATGGATGATATCAGCCCAAACTTTACCTGGAGATTATATAAATAACATTTATGTTATACTATTAAATATTTATGAGAACCTATGAGTATATAACATATATTCTCATATGTGGACACACTGCTCAAGCACTTTCCCTTTTCAAAAAAACTTAATTTATTTAGCAGTTCTGAAAAAAAAAGAAAAACAAGGAAATCAAATCCGTATCCCAATTTTCAAGTCTGTTAGTGAAACTGGTTGTTTTCAGAGAGTGATACAATAAACTTTATTATAACCACAAGACAACATGGTTGAAAGCTTTTACACTCTTGAGAACAAAGACATTAAATGGAAGAAATTCATAAAAAGATGTTATGAACTAACTTCACCTGTAGTAACAGATAAAAAGGCCATTTCACCTTTGCTTAACGCTGTTGAAAGAATATACATCAAACTCACAGTTGTGTATAGGAGTAGAAGATGGCTCTAGTGAGTGAAACATGAAACACTGCCTCATGAAACATTGCCAGGAGATACTAAAAGGGGAAATTACAGGGAGCAAGAGCTAGGGTCATGCATTCATTTACGCACTCAGCTAACCCATATTTATTGTTGTCTATATTGTGCTAGATCAGTGTTTGTCAACCTTTTTTCATTATCAACAATTCCCGCACCCCAGTGGTACTCCTCTCCCATGAAATTTTAGTACCATAGATATACAGTGTCTCTGTTTGTGAATTTTGACCCTTTGGAGGGTAATAAGCTATTGAATTGTCTAAGATTTTTTTTGTGATATCACCCCCATTAAGAATGCATGTACTGTTTGCCGGAAATAATGGCGAACAAAGCAGATGAAGTTTCTGTCCTCAGAGCGCTGACAGTTTAGTAGGAGAGACAGACACAAAGAGACAATTATGCAGCATGACAAGTGCTAGAATAGGTGCAGCAAAGGACCAGCTAGCTTACTTTAACTGGTGAAGCAATCTCCCTGTCCCCACACTCAGGACAGGAGCCTTCCTTCAACTGTGTCCAGTGGGATGCTATGAGAGACTGAACTACTAAGGCTTCAGTTTGAGCCAGTTTGATTTCGAATAATTTCAAAATCAAAATACTAATATTATTATTAAACATAAAACCACTAAATGCAGTTCAAGATTTCCCCCATGAAGCTTGGGGGACACAGTAGACTTATGTTTAATGCCTGAAAAATGCTAAGAGGCTGCCTGAAGAGGCCAGCTAGCAGAGAGAGTTGCTTGGGGAACTGACTGTACTCCCACTGAGAGATGATCAAAGGCACTTGATTCTTTAAAACCAGATGTGGAACTTGCAGGAGAAACGTTGGCCTGGAGCTATTTTTAAAGGGATAATGCCCAGGAGGGCCTCTGCCGGAGGGCATGACGTCTGCGGCAGAACGAACTACAGATGAACTGATGGATGCTGGAGCCAAGGCAAAGCTGACGGCGGAGGGGCCCTACCTGTGTTCAGAGAGGCCAGCAGAAGAGTCAGGAAGACCAAGGTGCCCACAGAGGCATTCAGCAGCTGCTTTGGCCAGAGGACCAGAGAACATCAGCACCAGCCACGTAAGACCTGTCCTGCCCTTCCTTTCTCTTCCGCTTCCTTCCTTCCACAGCCCGGTGAGTGGAAGGAAAGGAGGCTAAGATAAGGAAATAAAGAAAGTAACCAACTACAAACACCTCTTTCCCTCTGCAGGTATCCAGCCTGCTATAGGCCCAAACTGGAGGAAGAAAGAAAATCCAACCTTACATAAATTCTGGAGATTAAACCTTTTTTCTCCCTGTCTTGGATATATTAATTACTGAAATGACACTTTTGTACTAGAATCGACTGGAGGAATTTTTATTACCTGAGAGTAAGTAGTGAATTATGAAAGTTGCCCAAGATTTTATGAGAGGCTGGAAAACCAGCTCCACGGGGAAAAGCTAGTTCTGAACGGGCTGTGTAGGGAGAGGATGATGTTGCTTTTGATTGCCCTTCAGGAGACTCCTGTGTTCAACTCACCAGTTATACACAGTTGAGAGCCAGCAAACCTGCTGTGGGACCTGCTGGGGCAGGAAAAGGGTGACTCTGTTTCAGAAGCTGGGGTGAGACCAACCAGGCCTACTGGGGCATGTGGCAGAGACTCAGTAGGAGCCAAGGGGAGACTAAGTCTGCAGAGTGAGGCCACCGATTGAATAGATTCCAGATAAAAAGAGACAGATATCATCACAGAGCGGGCATGTAAACTCAGGGATGTGGTTGAGCCAGCCACACTTCAGTGATGCGAACTCTGCAGCCAGAACCATCAAGAACCTTGGTGATACTTGTGTAGACCAGCAGACTCTTCCCTCCCCCCAAAATTTATACTAACCCCCTCCCTACATACCCTCCATCCCCCAGACTCCATCTTAGAGAGAAGGGTACAGAACTAAGAGAGCCTGAGCAATGGTCCCCAAAACTGATCATTACCTAAAGGGACTGTTTATTTTATTACACTAATTTATAAACCAGATTGGACATTTGTTATTTTTTTTCCCTGTCATCTAGACAGTGGGAATGCCTGAGGAAAATCAGAGCAGTTTTAGGCAAAATAAATAAACATTTCTCTTGCCCTCGGGATTGCAATTAAGTACATTCTGTGGTGCCTCCCCTAAACATTTAGCCTGGGCACTTAAGTAACATAATTAAAATGTGAGGGACACAGTGTAATTCTTATTTGCTTTCCCCCTTTTCCAGGGATCAGTACATTTTTCTATCATCCATGACTAGAAGTAGGGACAGTCCTGGCTCCAGTTCTTATCTTTAATGTGGTCTTTTCCGTGAGAATCATCCTTCTTTCCACAAGGCTTGATATGCAGTGGTAATCAATATGTGCTGAATGAACAAGCAGAGCGTCTTCTATTACTACAATGTGTTTAAAACACGATGGTTGCAGGCCTTTGTAGATACCCTGGCACTTCCTGAAGTCTAGTTCCTAGCATATTAAGCTGAACATCTTACCCGCAGCGTCTGCTTTTACTCTTTCTGAAATTCTTTTTTATTTCATCTGTCTTTGTCTCTGCACATTTGCACTCTTGTGCTTTGCGTTTGGCTTCTGAATGGGAGATATTTCTCTCTGTCTACTCATGAAAATCTTTCATGCATTTACCTAGAGCTCTGCATTAATCTTTGCTAGGATTGGTTTTCTTAAGTATCACTAGCTTCTGGGTTTTCATCTGTGCTGCTCTTTGCAACCTACTTCTCTTGGAAGTCTTCTAGAGAAGGCCCCTATAGATAAGATGACCACAAGGTCCATAATCTCAGAGGTCTCATCTTCTTTCTGATCTTGCTGACATCGACCACAATGACCATTTGCTGTACCTACCTGTGGACCCTATGATGGTCACAACTTTGTGGTCTGTTAAAACACTTGGACCTCAGTAGTTCCTACCATTTCCCTTTGGTCTCAACCCTCTGGAAAAGACTGTAATCTTCTCACCATAATTTTGGGCATGAATAACTTCTGGGAAGTGGGTGGCTATGAAAACAATATTTCTGGGAACTATACATCTTTTCCTTGTTCCTGGTATTTGCACCTTTATTAAATCCTCTCCCGTACTGAGAAGGACTGACCTGTGTAACCAATAGGATATTGCCGAAGTGAAGATGTATGACTTCCGAGCTAGGCATAAAAGATATGTGGCTTCCACCTTGCCTGGTCTTATATCACTTTCTCTAGGTGAAGCCAGCCACTGTGTCATGAGGACATTCAAGTAGTCCTCTAGACAGGTTCATGTGGTAAAAAACTGAGGCCTCCTGCCAACAGCATGTACCAACCTGCCAACCATGTGGATGAACCATCTTGGAAGTGGATCCTCCAGTCCCTATCAAGTCTTCAGATTAATCAGTTCCAGTTGACATCTTGACTACAATTTCATGAGAGACTCTGAGCCAGAACCACTTAGGTAAGCCACTCTCCTATTCTCAACCCACAGAAATCATGTGAGATAGTAAATGTATATTGTTTTAAGCTGCTATGTTTTAGAATAATTTGTTATGCAGGAATAGATAACTGTCACCTTAGACAGGTCTGTACTGAATTTGATGTGAAAAGCATGATAGAACATAGTGTTGACTTGAGGAAAAACAATTTGAAAAGTAGTAGCAAAGTTACCCTTTAAAACAATCCAACAAGGGGCCAGACAGGTGGTGTAATGGTTGTGTTCACGCGTTCCGCTTTGGTGGCCCAGGCTTCACCAGTTTGGATCCTGGGCGCGGACCTACTCACCACTCATCAAGCCATGCTGAGGTGGTGTCCCACCTAGAAGAACTGGAAGGACCTAAAACTAGGATATACAACCATGTACTTGGGGCTTTGGGGGAAAAAAGAAAAAGAGTAAGATTGGCATCAGATGTTAGCTCAGGGCCAATCTTCCTCAAAAAAAAAAAAAAATTCCAACAAAAGGCAATGACTTATGGTCTTGGAATATAAAAGACAATGGTGGTAACACCAAGGCCATACCATGAGTCAAAAGAAGCAGCCACAGTTAAGGCTGCCAGGCAGAGAAGAAAATATGATGAAGTGAAATAAAAGAGTTCCATTGGTCTTTAAAGAGAAGGAGTAAATCCCCATTACTTTGCCCATGGAAAGCAAAAGGTCTTGGAGGAGCTAGAAGGGCACTCATTATCATATAAAATTGTTTTTATCATTGCAAGAGTTATCAATGACTTTTTATTTCAAATCCCTGACAATGACTCAGACAGCATTCGTGAACCACAGTAAATAATATGATCTAAACAAACATGTTACTTTTGTCCAGAAAAATAAGCAACACTTATGTCACGTGAAAGATATTTATCAGTTGATAAAACATTTGATTACTAATAAGGGCATACCTTTTGGCAGAGATTATTATACGGTGATTTAGCTTGGTCAGAGCTGATAAAACCATGTTGTACTCGTAGGCAGACTCTAGAGCAAGTTCAGTTTTATCAAGTTGACTCAGCAATGCTGGAGTACATCATAAAATACTTGAAAGCAGCTGTTACAACATACTTTCAATCTCCTGGAAATCTCTCCCTGCTCAAAAGGCCACATGTTATCTAAAAATTATTCTATTCCACTGAAGGTATTCAAGAAACACATATACCTGGTTTATACACCAAAGAACCTGAAAAATGTATTTCATCAGCACAGGGCTAACAATTCATTAAATTAAAACTAGAACTTTATACCAGCCAATATAGGACATTTTAATATTAAAAATCAAAAGATACAGTAACAAAGGTCCTCTTCTCTGATTACTAAAAACATATGCCTTCTCTGTAGAGAGATATTTACAAGGTCACAGGCTAGGCTACAGATGGACCGGGGGCATAATGTTACCATAGGAATCAACTAAAATAGATTTCTTGGCAGGGAATCTTGACAACAGCGTAATTAAAAGCAGTACCTCCTCTAGAGCCATTTAGTATCACAATTTTGCTCACATATGAGACCCTTCAGAGTGACAAAAATGCAAGGAATAGACTTTTTCCCTTCTTGGTGCAAATGCTGAAATAGGCTTACCCGATATTTCTACAGTCAATGGTGTAATACCAAGACAGCCTCAATCAATGAAATTTCTGCTGGTTTGGGCTAAGGGCTTGAGGGGTGTGGCCAACGTAATTCAATATTTGTGTTGAGTTTTCTGAGTTCTGTTTTGTACTTTGTTCTCCTTTATCTTCCTACAGTTGTTTGCTGCTGCAGGGAGTAATGGCGGGGTTTACCTGTCACAGAGTTTGTATTTAATAAACAGCTTTATTTGGAGGCTTGTTCATCTCCACTTGGTTTCTAATTATTATTTCAAGAAAATATCCGTTTATAGGGGAAACCAATTTGATGAAGGGATACTGTATAGTGTATCCACTTAAGGGGATCTGGGGAAGTGGGGGCCTAAACCAGTGGTTTACCTTTAGTGTGCATCAGAATTATCTGTGGGCTTGTTAAAATACCGATGCTCAAGACCTCCTCAAGCTTATTCAGTCAGGCTTGCTCCTGGGGTGTGTCCTGGCATGTATATATTTTTTTAACGAACCACCATATAATTCTGAAATGTACCAATGTTAGAGAACCAGTAGCTAGTGTGGAGAGAAGGGCAACCAGGGAGCAGAGCCATAGGTCAGTGTCCCTCACTTCCCACATTCATTTCCCGAGAAAGGGCTTCTCTGCTCTCTAGGCAGCAGATATTTGATGGCCAAGGGGGCCTATGTAGTCTTCCTTATTCAGTCCCAGAACCAACCTTGTTGTCTCCCAGAGGGGAATGAGAATCAAGTCTCATAGATCAGTACCTTTTAAAAAAAGATTATCCTTTGACTTACTTTTAGCATCAACTTTCAGATGAAAGAGGTATCCACTGTGCATCTTACAAAGAAGGAATAAAATTGTTAATGACAGTCATAAAATTTCAGAAAATTTATAATGGAGCTATCTGGGAGTAAGACTTCTGACCTTCCAAAAAACATAGTTAAATCTTTCTGGTGGCAAATTTCTAACAGGTTCTACAGTAAAGCAGGCGGTAATAGACATTCTACAACATGAAAGGAACAGATTTCCTCATCCAGTCCTACAGATTTCTCATTCTTGTAGTCAGTTTTGTGATTTCAGTCAGATGAGCTACCATCTTTCAGATTGTGGTTTAAAGGAGGCTTAAGGTATACTATTTTGTAAAACACAAGAAACCAACTAATTCTCTCTCTCTCTGACTCTAACTTTGCTTTCTAGTGGTTGATTAATAATGAAAAGAGAATAACTCCAATCTCTCATATCTGGAAACACATAGGATTTGGTTGAAGCCAACAACAGAAACCCACCCACTAGTGCCTCCACTGTCTTCTGACAGCATTGGCAGAGTAGCATCAGGATGCTTCTGGTGACTTACAAGCCATAGGCAGAGGGACGATTGTAAATCTAAGATCTGACATTACTTTAGCCCTGTGCAAAAGTAGTGGCTGTAAACGGGTTCTGCTTCACTGTATGAAAAATACAGCTCCAATCGAACTGCTTCATTGATATCCTGGATCATAGAGGACGTAACAAAGCCCCACGGGAAATGAGCATAGGAGCTTCTATGGGATCGGGACTTTGAGTGCGTGCATTTTGTTTCTAAGCAAATTTTGCCACTAGAGATGGACGAAGTATGAAGATAGCATCAAGATAGGCATCCCTATATTTTTTTTGCAAGTGCCTTGATGTGCTGATTAGGGTTTGTTCTTTGTTTCAGGATTTCTGCGCTGGTTGCCCATTGTCTCAAACAAATGAATGAGAGGCATATTTGCATTTTCCAAATTAAAACTCAGTCAATAATTGCTTCTGCCAGATACTGGCACAACAGAGCTAGTCAGATATCAAATTCAGGGGGCAGGCATGCCAGGTTAGTGATAGGAACGTGAGGCCAAGAGGTAAGTTTTCTCCAAGACCTTGGAGGCATCAGGGGAGGGAAGCGTAAAGAATAACCAGGGTCAGTAACAAACAGCATTCCACAGAGAGTAGCAAAAGCCATTGTGAAAGGCTATGGGAATACAAAGTCCAGACTGTACTGCGGGGTCAGATGCCAGAGGAGGTAACAGGATATCAAAGATAGGAGTAAAGGGTCAGGTGAGGAAGATAAGGCAAATTTTACCAAATGATTTGTTTGCTGCCTCGCTTAGATTTCCTCTGGCCACTTGTGAATGATGAGGCTCTTGTTCTGGATGACATCTTAAAGGCACCATATAATTCTCCAACACTGCTTTAACATGTCACCAAGAGACTCAGAGATGAAATCATAGAGTGTGGATTCAGACAGTTGTCATTTTTACATTTATTTTCTAAACTAGCTATTCACTTTGTATGTGGCGGGTGGATACCTTAAGTTATGCAAAGCTCTGAGGAAGACAGATTCTAGATAAAATTCTACTTTGCCTTAGCCATTATGCAAAGTAGTTTTATATAAAAATGCCATCATGTGGTTGAAAGGTTTTATTATTACTATTTTATTCAAATGTGAAAAGTCAGAGTGATAAGATGGGAGGATTATTAGAGTGGGAGTTAGAAGACTGGAATTCTAATTCCGGCTAAACAGAGGTGCAAACTTAGGCAAACATTTAACCTTCTTCCACCTCAGTTTCCTCATTTACTAAAAGAAGCTAATAATTTAGTCATTGCCTAGTAGACTTTTAGTGAGAACAAGTGTGATAATGCACATAAATAACTTTGTATTTTTCAAAATCATTATAGTAGAGACTAATTTTAAGTTCTTATGATTGTAAGAAATTAGGGCTAATCCTTATATCATTATTTTGTAAATACTCCTGTATCATCACTTTATAAATGAAGAACCTGGGGTCGCCACTTGGATCAATGATGGAGCAGATATTCCTGTCCTCTAGTAACTTACCTTCCAGTAGGGAAAATAATCCTGTGTAGTGATATCTCCCAGTGGCCTCGCCAGCATCCATTTCATCTCCCTTCCTATCATGGTTCTGAATTTCCCAGTTGAATGGATTTGAGTAGGATTAATGCCTCTACTAGTTATTATAATTGGCTTAGGTCTATCACTGGTCTAACGATTGGTTTGTGGGGAAGGGATTGGGAATCAAATCAAGGCTGGTCTAATTAGAATGAATCTCAGACATTTTGCTTGGAATGTTGGAGCATAGACTTCTCTGCTAGGCTTGCTGCTATGAAGATGAGAGACTTGATGGAGCCACAACCACAAAGAGAGCCAGTGAGCTACTTGCAAACAGAAGCAGATCCTAGATATGGATCCTAGTGACATAATTTAGGTCCTTGATAACGTTCTTCCTGCCATTCTCTCCCATCTCCCTGGAGATTCTGGTACAGTATGTCTGTGATCTGGGACCCCAAGGAATTTTTAAAAACCCTTCAGATGATCCTCATTTGCACCCAGTTTTGATTATTAAGGGATAGAACCTAGAGCGCTAGAGTAGCGTTAACTACAGAATGAAGGGTTTCTTCTGAGCATGCAGTTCTATAAGCCACAGTTATTCACAAGTCTTTATTTGGAATCAATTTGTCCTTTTGATGCTCTATAGTTGCACATTATTTATAATCCATCTATTCACTTATTCCATTATTTATCTAGTATTGATTGAGTGTCTATTTAGTGCTAAGTGTGGCCATGGGTAGTGGTATCATGTGGGAGGAAGGGGGGGAGGGGTGTGTTCCCCACTGGGATCTGATAGGTAGAGCTAGGTAACTTACCTTGCAGTGTTGCAGGACTTGACTCAGACACATGGGGGACTGGTTATAAACCACATTTACACACAAAAGATTATGGGTGTAAATATAATGGGTGAACTTCTTTTTATATCTTTATGAGGTAAATGAGGTTTTCTAAGTGAGAAGAGGAAGCAGTCCTTTCCAACTGGGTCTGGGAAGACTTCGAGAAGGAAGAGGAACTTTCATCAACCTTGAAAAATAGAATTTGCATAGGGAAGGAAAGTCATAAAAAAGGGAAAGGGGTAGGGAAAGTATGTTTCGGGGATAGTCAGTAGACTGGCTAGACTGTTTTAGCTTAAGGTGTAAATTTACGAATAGCCATGTTTATCTTCCCAGCATAGAATGCTGATACACAGTTCTACACTTGTTCTTTCATAAAAATGAAGACTATAAAAAGATTTTTAAATGCTGTTGACACCTCATCTGTTCACATGGGCAACAAGCTTATATCTGAAAGTAGTATGGTTATAACGTAGCAATGTTGGCACCCTAATAAGTTTGTTGAAAAGGGGTTCTACCTGTCAGGTATAGTCAGCCTGCTGCAGCCAGCTCTTAAATCAACATTTAAATAAGGAAACCAGGAGACCCAAGGGACAAAAAGTCCTTGCCATGAGGAGTACCTAAGGGTTTTCCTTAAAAGAAGTGGAAAAATAAACAAACAAATACGTGTTGAAAACTTAGGAAGGTTTAAGGAGTGCAAAGTGCTTGCTTTTTTTGCGTGCTGTTCTTGGACCCAGGCCATTTTCACAGTACCCAGTGGTGTTTTATGTTTTCCCTAATTTATTGGTGATTTTATTTCATGACCCTTAATCCAGGAAATGCCACATAAGAAACACACTGAGGAAACTTTCCTATCATAAATTTTAAATATACAAAAAATGGTCATCTCTGGGCACTCCAAGGACCTTGAAAAACTTGTTCCAGAGCTGATCACAGAAAATCATTAAGCCATAAGAAGGCATAGGAAAGAACTTTTTCTTTCATCTGATCTGATTACAACTATTATAATGAGGTTTAATTGGAACACATTATAATGCATTCACATTAGCATAATGTGGCTAAGCAACTCCTTAGCTATGCTAGGAGCAAATGCTAGTTCCGTGGGACCAGCTGGGATGCCCCAGGATTTTTCCTCGAATGAATTTTTTTGATTAGCACATTAAGTGCAACCTGCCTCTAGTATCTTTGATACCTGTGTTACCGAACCAAGTGGGCTCACCTCCTGGTGAGTTAAATAAGACTCTACACCAGTGGAAGTTGTCTCACAAAGTAAAGTGTATTTGCAGCAAACAGGAGCCCATGAGGAATCATTTCCAAAGTCATGGCGTCCCGGAACAAAGAGAAGCAGGAACTTTTATTTCGGTTGGGGAATGAATATTCAAAAGGGAGAGGCGGGTATTCACTTGCACAGGCTCAGTTGGAGAACATGCTTCCACGTAATGAGGCCTAAGCTCCTCCTGGAGAGATCTTTGCATTAAAAATAAGGCAAAGGTCATGGACATAGCTATTGTGGTGAGGCTTGGTCAGTTTCAGGATGGCTAGTGGTTATATCTCCCTTGAGTGTCTCGCTTGGTCAGTTTCAGGATGGCGGGTGGTTACATCTCCTTAACATACAAAAGCGAAAGAAACTGGGAAAAACAGCTAATTGCTTCCAAACCCCCCCTTGAGTTTCTCGAGGCACCTAGTAGGTGACACCTGGTACTGCTTTGACCTTCTCTGATCCTGTCCCTTGAGCAGGCCCTGCTCAACACTCCAACTGACATTGGTTCCCATCTGGAGGTTGCTCTTAATTCTGGCTTCTGGTGTAGTGCCTCCTAGTTTCTCATCTAATCCAGCCCTGGCTGAGATTCAGCTTCCCTCTTGACCCCTAGATTCCAAGATAGCTGCTTTGGTCCCCAGTAAGTTGGGGCTCTTGTCTGTCCCTTTACATGGAACTCTGCTTCCAGGTGACAGAAATGGCTGCCTCCTATTGGAACTTCAACTCGGATTTAACCATTTGAGATGGAGGAAGATTTCATGCCTCTGATTCTGGAAAATACTCCTTTTTCTCCCCCCTTTCATCTAGAATTTGTCACTATCAAAATTCGTGAAGGGCATTTCTTTTAAAGCAAAACAAAATTTCTTGATGTAATCTTCCCAGAATATATCAACATGGAGGGCCAAATGCAAGCAACTGCATACAATCTTAGTAGCTTTGTTTCTCTATCACAACAGCTTATGATTTGGAGTTATAGTTGCCACATCATCAAAATGTATTCTTCAGCAAAGTTAAATGGTACTTCTATAAAAATCCATCCATATATTTTAAAAATATTCTTGAATTATCAGGGAATTGTGTAGTTGGTTAAGATGTTCGATATCATTGGCTTGCCACTTAGATTGCAGGTGTCTGTATTTTTATAAACATAAGTGATTCTTACGTGCAGTCTAGTCTTTTTCTTGAATGTGTTCATGAACCACCTGAGGACCCTGTTAAATGCAGGCTCTTATTCAGGAGGCCAGAGTTAGAGCCTGGTTAAAGCCTGAGAGTTTACATTTTTAACAAGCTTCCAGGTGTTGCTAATGCTGCTGATACTTTGGTTATCAAGGCTCTAGACAATGACTTCATCTATATTTTTATAATCCTGAAGAAACATCTAACACAACCTCTCCTCAATATATACTAGCTGAAGGAAGGAGTGAAAGAAAAAAAACCAAATGTTGATAATTTGGGGAGGTTAAAAGTTTATTGCAATAGAAGACTCAGAGCCCTGGAAAATGAATATAGACATAGGTCATTGTCCAAAATGTATTTAGTGTTATGACTTTTTTTTTAAATTAATTAATTAATTAATTAATTAATTAATTTAGTATGTTTGTGTGTGTGTGAGGAAGATCAGCCCTGAGCTAACATTCTCGCCAATCCTCCTCTTTCTGCTGAGGAAGACAGGCCCTGAGCCAACATCCGTGCCCATCTTCCTCCACTTTACATGGGACGCCACCACAGCATGGCCGGACAAGCAGTGTGTCCGTTCACGCCCGTGATCCGAACCCAGGCTGCCAGCAGTGGAGCCCGCGCACTTAACCATCACACCACGGGGCCGGCCCCAGTGTTATGACTTTTTAAATGATGCTATGTCGTGATCCTGATATATTTAGCTACAGTCAGCACTTATGTGTTGAGACCAACTACATGCCAGAGACTTTGCTAGGTAATACACAGGTGACAAATGAGTTAGACAGTCATGTCTGCAAAGAACTCATTTTGTACTCCAGTTCATGGAAACTAACGTTATTTGGAAAATGATACATAAAGATAGCTTGGTTGTCACATCTATTGCTAGAATGGTTCCAGCTATTGTAGCTACTCAGTCATATCCACTTACTCAATATCACATGCAATTCTATCCTGAAGCTGGGTGCTTCATGAAGAAGAGGAAAGGTTCTTAGGTAGGGTAGGACTACAGCATAAAATAAGTCATATCTTATTTTGAAAAATGATGATGATGATGTTGATGAATGAATAAGGATAATAAAAGCTAACCTTTAATGAGCATGTAGAATATACTAAGTACTTTACAAGAATTATTCTTTTTAGTTTAGTCTTCCCAACATTTCTACGAAGTAGATACTACAGGTTTTCCATTTTATGTATGAGAAACCAAGACACAAAAAGATAAATCAATTCACTTAATGTCACATGGCTTAGTAGGTGGTGGAGTCAGGATATGAATCCAAGTAGTCTGGCCCCGCTGGAGTTCATTCGCGTAACTCCTAACGTGTGCTGCAGTAAGAGAGGGATAAACAAATATGATGGAGATTCCAAGGAAAAAGCGGCCATATTTGACTGAAGGGATTAAGCCTTGAAAGATGGGGGGTATAGCAATAGGTACGATAAGGTATGACGGCAGTCTAGTGAGATGTGATAGCCTGAATAAAGGCTCTGAGACCAAAAAGACCGTGAATTTGAAAGTTTAATCTGGAATAAACAAGAAAATGATGATGCAACATTAACACGAATGGGAAATCAAAAGAAAAATGAGGTTTCTTGAGTTTATTTATCAATAGATCACACCAATCATTAGAAAATTGAAAACCATGTTCTCGAATTCTAGGGGAAAACAAATTTCAGGCTGAAAATACTGACTCGAGAATTAGCCACACATTTAACAAGAAATTTCTTGAATGTACACTTTGTCTTGAAAGTGAAAATAATTAGACAGGAGATGACAAAATTCCAAGTGCTTTCATATGTCTCATAAGACAAATGTTTATTTTTGAAGTAATTTTGACTATTTAATATCCTGAATTATACCCCCAATACAATGGAATTCTACATTGAGCAGGATATGTACAATTATTAAAGTTTGGCAAAAACCACTTCTTTGGTGTACTAATATAATCAAACCTACTTGGAATCATTTGTTAATAGAAGGACAGGTAATTACTCAGTAAAAAGAATGAGTGCTTACTTTATTCTGTCTCAAACAATGTCCCTTAAGTACACACTGTGTTGATAAACTTAACTAGAACGGTGACCAAAAAGGATGGTGTGTCTTGTTGTACATCTTCAGTTTGAACCTGGAGCCAGAATGGCAGAGTGGTTAAGAGCCCAGACCTAGGTCTGAATCCTGGCTTGTGAAGTTATCAGCATCCTCATCTATAGAATGGAGGTAATAATAATAATACCTACCTTTCAGAACTCTTGGGGAGAATAGTTGAATTGATACATGTAAATTTCTTGGACAAATATCGGATATATAATAATGGTAGCTAACGTCTATTGAGCATTTGTTATCTGTCAAGAACTATTTTTAATAAGAAATTAAGAAATGTTAGATATTATTATTGTCATATGAAGGAAGGAGTGAAAGAAAAAAAACCAAATGTTGATAATTTGGGGAGGTTAAAAGTTTATTGCAATAGAAGACTCAGAGCCCTGGAAAATGAATATAGACATAGGTCATTGTCCAAAATGTATTCAGTGTTATGACTTTTTTTTTAAATTAATTAATTAATTAATTATTGTCATAGCTTTTACAGAAGTATTATTTTATGCCAGGAATATGCCCTGTTAAAATAATCATATATCATCTGAAAGAGATGGCCATGTCAGTTGCGTATGCTTTTTTGTTTTCTTATCTCTCTTCAGAGAGATACTATGTTCAGAGAGATAAGAAAACTGTAGGGGTCCGGCCTGGTGGTGTAGCAGTTAAGTTTGCGCGTTCCACTTCTGCAGCCCAGGGTTCGCCAGGTCGGATCCTGGGCGCGAACCTACACACCGCTCATCAAACCATGCTGAGGTGATATCCCGCATAGAACAACTAGAAGGATGCACAACTATGTTGTATGACATACAACTGTCTAGTGGGGCTTTGGGGAGAAAAAAAAGGAAAAAAGTAGAAAGGTTGGCAACAGATGTTAGCTCAGGGCCAATCTCCTCAAAAAAAAAATATATATATATAAACAAAAAGAAAACTGCAACAAAATCATAGTTGATATTTTAAGATGAATTTATTCCCCCCTAAAAGTTGTAGCAGAGTAGATACTTCCCCCAAAGAGGTACAGTGTGTGTTCATAGTTGAAGTGATGACACACTTGCTTGGTATTTTAGTGACACAAGATGACATGAGAACTTGAGATTCATAAATTCAGTTCTGTTGTAAGAATTGTGAAAATTTTTATTTTTGAAAAAATTCTGAACAAATTGAGTTCTGCTCAAAATCTATCATATTCCAACTCTCGGAGAAAAATCTATAGAAATTATGACACTCTTTGCACACCTCCTATTATTACTGCCAGTAACTAGCCGGTGCCTCAAAGTCCTGAAGCACAGCATGCAGAAAGATTTGATCATCCGAATGCTATTTTATTAGTGACATTTTCTTTATTTACATTCCTGTGTTTTGCATAGAAATAATATTTGTTTCCTAGAGTTCAAGGACTTCTTTTTTACCATCATCTATTTGCATTTCTAGTCCCTTATTTCAGAATGCCTTTAATTCCACAATCAAAGGACTATTATTTCATGCTAAGAGAACAGATCAGAGAAGCCAATTTTTTTCCCCAAGAATTCATGGTGCTTAAAGAATTAGGGAGCCACTTAAGAAAAAAAAATTGTGCCCATAACGTTCAATATACTAATCAAAACATAAAGTTTTTTCTATAAACGTAACCTAAATAGTCATGCTTTATTATATGTGCAGAAGCAAATGCACTATATCCAATATTAATACAAGTTCTCATATTCTATTCCATCTATGTGAACATTGCTTTGTTTTAGGAATGTAACTTGTATTTCTAAAAGTTTATAAGATTAACTGAAACTTAAAGAAATTTGATAAAATACTTGGGGGAAAAAGTAGATTGGTCTTTTTCATAGTTTCACGACAAAATTACAGTAGAGGGGCTGGCCCCAAATTCAAATTCCCCAAGAGGCCAAGAGGTGACCATAAACTTGTGTCAAAAGGCCTGGTGTCAATCAGCTGGGGGGTGCTAGGGCTTGAAGATGGCAGCCTGCATGCCACACCTGAAGGCATTCTAGAAACATTATGAGCCAAGCCAACCACCTGTGGTTTGGCTATATTTTTATTCTCTGACTTGTAATTTGCTGCCCCTTATTTTAGGGGATTTGATTTATGCTAGTTTTAAATACCATTTCCTAGCCTCACTGATCCACATCTGTTTGCCTATTTCTATTCCAGAAGTAGAATAATAATTTATATCATTAAATTATGGTAGATGTTAGAAGACAATAATAATTTGAATTAATTCAAGGAACATATGTTGAATATAAAGTATATGCCATATACAGTCTGCTGAGCATGACTTTTAGGCAAATAACTTCCTATGAAAATTCAATGTAATGTCTTACATTAGTTACAGGAATAAGCTTCAGGTAGGCCAGAGGAGGAGAGGGTTAATCCCTCCTTCCCTTTTCTTACTCACGTGAATGGTTTCACCTAGTTACACATACACCTTTGTCACCTTTATGATTTTCAGTTTAACAAATCATGAGCGTGAATTACGTTCCTAGCTTTGAGGGTTGTGGAGAGGAAAGCAATGAGGAGAAGCAGCAGCAAAAAGGAAAAGAAATCCACTTTCTTGCTTATGAGGAACTCGGGGTATATGAAATACACAATGTGACAAGGGGTCTGATAGAGCCAATGATGCCGAGGAGAGGAAATTACCCTTTACAGAGAAGGTGGCTTTGGTTGTGGGTTCAATTAGTTCTCTCCACAGAGTGAAGAAGTCAGGAAATTCTAGATAGAAGCAACAGCAGGTATATAGGTCCGAAGATGGCCAAAAGCAGAGTATACTTATAAGTGATGTGTCCACTTCCTGCTTCCAAAAATCATGGTCAACAGTAAGATAATGACATGCAAAACATTTGGCGTTATTTTTGGTGATGATGGTGATAATCCACTGTAAAGCAGCTTGAAGAAAAAGGAAATCATTAGATAAAAATGATGTTGCAGATTCAGTACTCAGTGACATCCAAAAAATACCAAGTTGTTGTGGATTGTATAGGACTGTAACACAACACAGAGAGCATATTAAGTCACATCAAGTAATCTTAAACTCGGCCCATTGCCTTACTACCTATAACATATTAATCACCTCACTCTTGTTGTCCTTTCAAATGCCTCTCCTATCTTCTTTTCCATTCCCATTGCTCTACACCTTATTTGTAATATAAGGAGAGGAATGGTGTGTGAATTCTATAGGGTCTTGAAAGGATTAAAAGATACAATTTACATAAAGCACTTAGCACCGTGAGCTTATGGACGCTGGCAGGAGCGATAATAGTGGTATAGTGGGTAGTGGGAGAGGTTGTATCACCTAACCTTGGACTCTATCAGTGGCCTCTTGGCTGATCTTCCTATACCCAGAATCTGCCATCACCTCCTACCTCTCATTCCTTAAGTGTCTAGAATCAGAATGTCTTTCAGAACATCTTTTTCGTGTGTGTGTGAGGAAGACCAGCCCTGAGCTAACATCTATTGCCAATCCTCCTTTTCTTTCCCTTTTTCTCCCCAAAGCCCCAATAGATAGTTGTATGTCATAGTTGCACATCCCTCTAGTTGCTGTATGTGGGATGCTGCCTCAGCGTGGCCGGACAAGCAGTGCGTGGGTGCACGCCTGGGATCCGAACCCGGACCACCAGCACACTTAACCGCTAAGCCATGTGGCTGGCCCCCAGAACATCTGTTTTATGCACGTTTTTTTTTGTAACACGACCAATAAATACAAGACCCTTTGAACTAATAATGGGGAGTTTGCACCTTCTAAGTCACTCCCTGCTGTGTTCAGTTAAATCGAATCCTTATATATTTCTCCCTTGGAGTGAAATTCCCCTCCTATGCTTTCTACTCATTGGTTCTATAACTATCCCCTATAATTTTCATGTCTTGATTACATTTAATTAGGCTGCTTTTTTTCAATCATATCTGATCAAAATCTTCAAGCAATTTCCATTTTCCCAAAGAATAAATTCCAAATTTCCCTACTACCATTGAGAGCCCTTCATGACTTAACCTCAATGTACCTGTTTTGCCTTGTCTCCTATTATAATATTTGTAATATAAACCCTAGGTTAGTCAACCCAGTCTAGTCGCAATTCTTCTGTGGCATTTCGTTTATTCACACCCTCTACACTGCTTCTGCTTTTCCGTCAAATGGCCAAACTCATCTCTTCCTCTCTATATCCCAAAGGTCTGTGACTCCCTTAGGTGTCATTTCTCCAAGAAAAACCTCATCAGTTTCTATTGACCTTTCCCTTTCTAATCTGTAGCAAACTATCCCATGGGCAAGCTTTATTCAATTCCAATCTTTTTATGATCTCTGCTAGCTTCGAGACTCATGTTTTTCTTCTCTTTCTATTATATTTATATGTCTAATTATATACCATCTGATATTTTTCTAACTTAGGATTATAATTATTAAAGTTAGAAGATAACTTCTATTGACTATTTATTGGTATTACACCTTGATTTGTTGTCATTTGATAATTTCATATTTGCAAGTCTGGTTTCCCAAATAAGACAATAATATCTCTAAGGGTAATACTTGTGTCTTATATTCCCTTTGGAGTTCAACAGCACCTAATACATTCTTATATAGCACACGCTTAACAGTGATTTAAGGGCTGGCCCAGTGGCGCAAGCCGGTAAGTGCACTCACTCTGCTGTGGCGGCCCGGAGTTTGCAGGTTCGGATCCCGGGCGCGCACCGACGCACCACTTGTCAAGCCATGCTGTGGCAGCGTCCCACATAAAGTAGAGGAAGATGGGCACAGATGTTAGCTCAGGGCCAATCTTCCTCAGCAGAAAAATGAGGAGGATTGGCATCAATGTTAGCTCAGGGCCGATCTGCCTCACAAATAAATAAATAAATAAAACAGTGATTTAATTGAAATCACCAGATACTTGGTAATTGCCTACCCCATACCTGGTTATTCATACTGGGTACTGTGAAGAATACAAAGATAAGGCATGAACCTTTCCCTCAAGGAAGTTCATGTTTGGAGTAGACTGTTCTTCCAAAGATTTTATCCTGTTATTAGAAAATTTAATCAAATTATACACCAATGCATTTAAAGAGAAAGGAGTTTGTTTAGTTCATTTTCATCACATGCATGTCTCTATCTAGTTATAAAGTCAAATCAAAGGTAATCTTGAAAGAAAATTTTATTTGCAACTTCTAGAAGGTCAAGATGTCAATGTCCTAGGAGATCTTGGCAGCACCTCATAGAATTCTTTTTTGTTAGAAGTAATTTTTTTCTTGATTCTAACCTTCTGTACAATTCTAAGAACTGACTTATCTTGCAAAAGCCCATGTAAGTCAACAGTCTTATCTTGAATATTTAAGCCAATATAATATTTATTTCAAACTAGCGGCTAACAGTAATTTCTGCAAACCATCTGGAAGGACAGTTTATCAGATTGCATGCTCTCTCCTCCCAACTTGCCCCAGATAACAGGCAGTCTGCTGAATGGAAGATTGTCCCTATACTTCCCAAAGGAGCCATTTTGGATGCAAACTTCTAAATTAGTTGATAAAGCAGAGTTTGGCTTGGCAATCTCAGCAAAAATTAACAATATTTATGAGTGTAACTATTGAAAAAGGAGAATGTTCAGGCTGTTGTTTCTATTCGTTTGTTAGTCTTTTGCTGATTTTGCAGAAAGTCAGAAGTACTAAGTCATAGGTTTCACAGTCAATGTTTCTGGGCTTTGTTATTGGAGAGCAACAGTGTTTGCAACGTGGAATATCTTCTGAGAATGTAGCATTTAGACAGCATCACTGAGTCATAACATCTATTTGGACAGTTTATTTTTCTGAACGTGGTCAAAAGGAGCACCATGCAAAGGTTTTTCTCAACTACAAATGACATCCAAATTTTGGAAAAACTAGAAAATGCACTTATAGAAGGAGGTTTTGTTTTGAGGAAGATTGCCTTCAGTGAATACAAAATCAGCTATTTCTGTTACAGAAACTTTGAAAGAATTATACCAGAAGTTAAAAGACAAGAAAAAGAATTCATTCTTCAGTGGATTGGACTAAATTAAATTGGCATTTAAGAGAATTAAGTTTCGAATTTTAAAAAGTGACTGGAGATGGTTTCAATGACCCTCCAAGCTGGACTTGCCTCCTGCCGGCTAATTATCTGATCCCTGCTTAACAATTTCCACTAAAGCCTCAGATGGTTTGGATCTGCTTTGCATCTTATGGACAGTAACAACTGTGATACATTACCATCTTGGCCCGTGATTAGATTCATGTCTGCCCCAAAATACTTTTCTGTGCCACTGTAGATTACTCAAGAATAGGGGTGCTGGAAAGAATAAATACAGTAACAACATGTTTTATTAATTTCCTTAGAAGGTAAAGTAAAACTGATGTGTGTGTGTGTGTGTGTGTGTGCATGTATTTATTTTCTATGAAGACTTTTATTTGTAATTTTATTTAGAATAGTAAAGTTGTGGTCAGATATTGTATTCTGGTCAGAGAAATTCAATTTACTCTAAATTTTAAGAAATTATTTTCCCTAAAATCAACAAGTTTATTTTTTATAGCAAGGGTACATTTAATTCAGACATAAAGTTTAAAATTCTACTTTGATTGTTATTACTTTTATGACTTTTGCATGACTAGTAAATCTGTAAGAGGTTGGGGATAGAATGCTTCTCAGCTATCTAAGGACATCTTAATTCGTTATTTATTCATTTATTTGACAAACATGTATTGGACACTTAGTATGTGACAGGTACTTTAATAAGTACTGGGGAACAGAAATGAAAAATGTGGCCTCTACATTCAAGGAGCTCTCAACCCAGGAAAGAAGACCCACAACTTTCACAGCAGACAAAAATGCAAATGAGAAATATACAGCATGTTATTACAGCACAGAGAAGAGAATGAGTAATTTCTCCAGGTTTGGTGTATGTGGGAGGAGGGACATTTCGACATAGTAAACCTTTCTCTGGGAAGATGTCAATGGTTCAGAAGAGAGGGTGGATTGAAATGCACTTAAACTTGTCATAGGGCAGCTGTGGACTCCAATGAAAATGACACAAGCCCCTTATATGTTACAACCTTTTACAGCTTCAGAGAACTTCATAACTACCTCCTTATTTGATTCTCAAACTGGTGAGATGGGCATTGTTGCCAAATGGCTGCAAGCCAATAAGCTTTTGTGCAAGAGGAATGGAGCATCTTTCCTGAGCCTCTGTGCAGAAGTCCAGGCTGGAGAGGTGATGTGGTTGTGACCTTCATTGGAACCACTTTGTGTTGATGTTCCTGATGTAGGAAGCAGTCAGGAGTTGAGCAACTCCTGAGAGTTTTAAGGTAAATTAATAATTGCAAAGCATTCTCTGTCTTCATCGCACCTAATAATATGATTTAAGTTATTTAATTTTAGGAGTCTTGGTTATGTGTTGACTCCTAGAATTGAAGAGAAAAGTGGGTACAACTCTACTGAAACTGACAAACAGTATCATTCTGTCCAATTTATACTCTCTGCTGCATTTTTGTGAAAAAGAGAATTGAGAATGAGATTGATTCTCTTCCTTCTTCTAGGGGATAGTGAGTTCTTCCTAACCTTGGAAGGGAAAATCAGTGCTGAATGCATGTTATTTGCTTTCCTTCAAAAATACATAACTGGAAAGAAGGGAATACTATATAATTTTGCTAATCACATGTTCTACTGAGTAAACAAAGAATACTTTAGGATAGATTTTATTTAAAGTCATCACCTTTCATAATTATTTCATTCTGCATCATAATTTCCTAATTAGGCAATGTAATTACAGGTTGAAAATCCTATAATCATATATATTTAGGTTAATTATGTTAACCATTAATTACTGTTGAACTACTGAAATGGTAACCTGTGCAAATGAAGTGCTTGTAGAGAAGCAACTCAGGTCTTAAAAATTATACCATATAATAAAAACAAAGAAAAGCCTAACATTGCAAAGATTAAGATCCTATATGAAACTCACTAGTCAAAGATAATGACAGTAAGCTTTTCAATATTTAAAGAAATTCAATTAAAATGTGATTTCAAGATGCTGATAGAATTATATTTGGATGAATTTATGATTTTTAGTTTATATCCACAAAAGAGCAATAAATGCCTTGGGAAGGAATTAACTAGTGTACATGTTATAGCTAAATAGTGAATGTTTCCTAATGAAAAACACAATGAAGAAAAACTAACATTCACAAATTGTATTTCCTTTGCAAAAATAAACCTAGAATCATTTGCTCAGTTAAAAATGTCTTTACCATTGGTAAGTGAAAAGACGTTTGCATGTACACAGGAATATATGAATTTCATAAAGCCATTATATGACCAGGTTCTGTTTGTGCCTAAAACGTATTTTTATCAGAACCAACAAAGAGAATGGTATCCTCCTCTATTCTGAGAACATGACCTTATTATTTATACTCTAGGATTATCCTTAAAAGAACTTTAAACTGATAGTCAATTTCTATGGGTGGGAGGGACTAAATACTAATTAGGACAAAAATAAACTTCTAATTTGGGGTAGATCTCTTCCAGCATTCAGTTGGGTAGCACTAAATCTATTTTACAATTTAGCTTGGCTTTGGGGTATTCATTTTGTTTCTAACATATTATAATGGAAACAAAATTGAATATAAGTACAGAAGGTAATTTAAATATACTTTATAACACAAATGCATATTCAGTTGCTAATTACATCTCTCAAAAACTGTACTGGATTGGGTATCACTTCCAGCTCTGTAAAATTTCAGGGAATCAGTTGTAAACTTGTTCAAACACTCGAATAACTACAAACGTGATTATGAGAAATTCTTCTTGTCATTTAATACCCTTACGACTCAAAGCGTGCTCCATGGACCATCAGTGTTTGTGCCACTTGGAGCTTGCTAGAAATGCAGAATCTCAGCCTCCACCCCTGAACGACTGGTTCAGAATCTGAATTTTGGCACAATCTCCAGGTGATTAGTGTGATTAAAGTTTGTAAAGGGCTGCTCTAGACCACGATTTGTCTTTCAGTCAACAGAAAAGAACAATAAAGTCATCACCCAGTTAGTGATCTTATTTTCATGAGCTCTAGAATCACAGATTTAAGCCCAGCTAAGGCAGTTGATGTTTGTTAAGTAGGACAGTCTATGGGACTTCCCGTATACCTTCTAGAACACTTTTATTGGGATAGTGATTAAAATATAATACACGCATAATTTAAAATTTTAACCTAAAACATAACCACTTATTTGCCAAACTTTTTATTTATTTATTTATTTTTTTGTGAGGAAGATGAACCCTGAGCTAACATCCATGCCAATCCTCCTGTTTTTTTTTTGGCTGAGGAAGATTGGCCCTGGGCTAACATCCATGCCAATCTTCTTCCACTTTATGTGGGACACCGCCACAGTATGGCCTGACAAGCGGTGCATCGGTGCGCAGCCAGGATCCGAACCTGGGCCGCCAGCAGCAGAGCGCACACACTTAACTGCTACACCACGGGGCCGGCCCCAAGAAGTCTTTTTCTGCCCTTAGATTACAGAGATATTCTCTAATTTTTTTCTATCACATATGTAGTGTTATCTTTCACTATAAGTATCTATTCTATCTCTAGTCCACATTACTTGTGTTAGGTAGAAATACAGTTTCATTTTTCTCTCATAGTGAATCAGTTTTCCAAACTTTATTTTCCAAATAATTTGTCCTTTCCAATTAAGTTGTGGTGCCAACTTTATTGTAAATTGAGTATTCTCTGAGTTCTCTATTCTATACCACTGATCCATGGGTCTGCTGCTCTGGCAATATCACAGCAGTATATTTTTTTCACTCTGGTCTATGCCTTTGTAGTACGGCTTACCGTTTGGGAGGGCAAGTCCCAACTTTTAATCCTCTTTTGAAGGCTGACGTCTATTCATCATCTCTTATTCTTCCATATATAATAGCATTTATATAAATATAAATATATAAACATACCATATAGAATAAGTTTAATAATTTTCTCAAATATTCACATGCAATTTGTACTGGGGTTGCATTGACTTTACAGGTTAATTTAGGGGGAGAATTGATATAAATATGTCTATTCAGATGATCCTCTTTGTCCTTTTTTTCAGTTTAAAGTTTTATTCATGGAATTCTTTCAGATTCTTGGCTAAGCCAATTCCTCATAATATTGTGGCTATTGTAAAAACCATTTTTAAAATTATTTTTCTGATTTGTTATTGCTGGTAGAGAGAAACATTATTGGTTTTTATATGTTGGTTTAGTATTCATCAACTCATTTACTCTCTACATTTTACAGCTACCTTTTCTACACTTAATTCATTAATTCAGCTAATATTTATTAAGAGTCTGTTTTGTGCCAGACATTCTTCTAGGCACTTGGGGTAGATCAGATAACAGAATGCTCCCATGGAGACTATACTCTGTCTGCCCCATGGGGACAGATAGATAAACATAATAAATAAGTAAATTATGTGCTATAATAGAAGTGGAATGTGCTATAGTAAAAAGAAAATCAGAGTAAAAGGGATGAGGAAATGTCGGAAAGTGTTTGCAATCTTACTAAAGAGGTCAGGGCAGGCTGCTTGAGAAGGAGTTGAGCAAAGACTTAAATGGGGCGAGTGACTTAGTTATGTAATGTGAGGAAGAGCCTTCCAGCAGGAGGATCAGCCTGTGTAGAGGCTCCAGCAGCTACACTGGGAATAGGTTCCAAAGCAGAAGAGAAGAAACAGGGCTACCAGCAAGGAGGCTATCTCAACAATCCAGATGAAAATGCTAGCTGCAACCAGGCTGGTACCAGTGGAGGTGGTGAGAAACAACTGGATTTTGGAGATATTTTGAAAATTTGACAGCTTTTTTTTAAAAGCAAGATACTTATATCAAGTCTTCTCTTTGAATACTTTAATTTTTTCTAGATATAATCTCTTCACATTCTCATTTCTTAAGCATAGATACAAGTTAATTAACTAGATTATTAAAATAAATGGTAAAGGATGAAACCAGCTTTAGAACAAACACAACTGAGGTAAGTTTGTGTATGACTCAAGACAAATATGTACCAGTATAATGCAAAGTTAGCTTCCAGTGGGGGTGTTAGTCGGCCCTAGGTGACAGGCAGATGTTTCACAGAAGAAATGGAGAACAGTGGTTAACCTAGCAAGTAAGCTAAGTGGAGATCAATTCAGATTTTCCCATTCTCTGCTGGTCTATGTATGCACGTATATACATATGTACCTTCTAGCTAGTTCTGGAAAGAATTCAAGACAGCTTTATAAACAGAAAGCATAACAAGGTAAAATACAATCTTAAGTAAGCAGATGAGGAAAGCAGACAAAAAGGGGAGATGAAATCAGGAAAGATAACAAAGAAGACTGTTTCTTTACTAGAGATGAGTCTTATCCTAGTTTTTAAGCAGATTAAATTGTCACGCTTTAAAATTCCTTAGGCTGGTCCCATATAGAAATAATAAACCACACTTTTGGGTTATTTGACTCTGACATTTCTTTCTTTTTTTTTTTCTTTTAGAAATACATCTTAATTATACGCTGTAGGATTTAGTCAAGGGTCAATATAAAAAATGGAGATATCTATATCTATGTATAGATATATATGCTATGAATAATATCATACATTAAATTATATAGTTCCATCTGAAAAAATACCCACACAGTACCCTTCAAAGTATACATTGTTATCTTTCTATGCTGAATTGTGGTTCTTATTTTCAATGAACAATGGCTACTCTGTAGCTTGTTTTCCTCTTTGCTTTGACTTCCAGGAAGCTTAAGGGTGATTGCTGGAGATTTTCCTAATTTGTTTTTTCTGGCATGATAATTTCCTTCATCCTCAGACCTTCATATTTTTTTGGCTCTTCTGTTTTTAATGTTTTAAATAATTTTATATTTTACTTTGCAATATAGCCACTTCAAATCCTTTTTGGAAACACTGTGCGTGTGTGTGCGCGCGCGCACGTGTGCACGCATGTGTTTGTGTGCATGAGAATTGACTAACTTATAACTCCTTTGCTTGTAATTAATAGAAATCTATCTTAAGCAAAATATGTTAGATATTCTTTTAAGGTCGTGGGAGGCAGGACTGTAACATAGGGCTCAGGAGCAGGGACTGGAAAAAGGGATCAGACTCTCTGTCTGTTACCCATGTTCCTCTCAGCAGATCTGTTCCCTTTTTCCTTCTTACTGTGACCGGCTTCTACTTCCTCAGTTCCCACGCTCGATGGAAGAGGTTCATGTCAGTTCCTTAGGCCTAAGGCTTATAGGTCAACTCACCTGAGAGAGCTGACCTCAGCCTGTCTGTCTCTCTCTCTCCTCTCTCTCTCCCTCCCTCTCCTTCTTCCCCACTCTCTCTGAGAGATGCCAGATAGGCCCAGCTTTGGTCAGGAGACCACTTTGGGACCCATCAACTGTGCTTAGGGGATGGAATCATCTGACTGCTGGTCCTTCCACTGTCTCACGAGACAAGGCTTCACACTTCCAGGTTTTCTCTAAAGTTGAAATCAAAACCCCATAGTTAAAAGACTGAATACAAAAACCAAAACCAAAGCAAATGATACAAACAAAACTTAAAAAAAAAAAAAAACTAATGCTTTTGCTTATAATATAGCTGCTTGGCACTGCAAGTTGAGAGCCTTGCTTGTAAACAGCTTGCCCAAATATTTACACATTTACATGATTTGAAGACCTTTATATAAATATGGTATATATATATGTATATACACACACACATTCATACACATATACATATATACACAGATATGCATATATATACATATGAATACACACATAGCAATTTGTGTTGTTTGTTTTTTAAAATTACATAAAATAAGAATTTAGTAAAGAAATATTTATTAAATGCCTACTGTATTCCAGACAGTGTTCAACGCTTCTAGATTCTGGGGATAGAGCAGTGACTAAAACAGACAATGTTGTTTATGACTGTTGAGGAGTAAATATCTTCCCATCCATCTGTATATTTAGATGTGTATAAAGGTAGACAGATAACTTAATAACTCTGTACAGACTAAGTTTAAGGTGGCATATGTGTTGTGTATGCTACATACTTTACACATTGTGTACATAGAGGCATCCCTGTTTGCTTTGATATGGTCTATGAAAGTAGGTCAAGTAAAAATATTGATGAACATGGAAACTCCTTTTACTTTCAAAATTCCTGAGGCTTAGAGAATGTGCACAATTGCAAGATTATTCCTCAATTTGCATTATTACAAAGATATATGCATTGATATATGTTAATTAATTCAATGGAAACAATGTTAAAGCTGGATTTACGTTCCTTAGTGGAAAAGCGACGCTGTCACAGTCCTTAGGCCTGCCGGGCCCCTGAGACAGCCCAGATGCTCGGTCATCCTTCAAAGGCTGCAGCCCCTCTGAGGTCAAGGCTTAGGCCTCCTCAGGCGCCAGAGCCACAGAGGAGACAATCCAGACGCAGTCTGCTTTGGGAAGCAAGAGCCTAGAATTCCTCCATAGGAGGAACCAGCAGGGATTTCCTAAAAAGGAGGGACAAGTAAGTACATAAACTGACAAAGGCCTACTCAGGGACAAATCAAGGAGTGACACTAACATCGTTAGTTTAGGTACCGGCCTTAACGTAAATAGGAAAGATGGCCAATTTGCTCAGTGATACTTTAATGTATTGTTTTAGGAGACAAAAATAAAAAATTATATACACACACACGTATTTGATTTCTCATTTCCAGACAAAGATATCATTATAATAGCGACTATGCATTTAGTTTTTAAAATATAACATTAAAATTTTAGCAAATTAAATTTAAATATTTAATTCCTCTTATTAAGGAAGGGGGATTGGCCTGGGGAACAATGGACTTAAATAGGTGTCTTGGTCCCGCCAACACTGGACAGCATGGTACAATTTTAATATGATTGATTTATTGAGACACAATCTCAAGTTCCCATTTAAAAGTGATTTTTCAGCCTTTTCTATGAAAATTGAGGGTTTTACAGTGATTGTTTCTTTTGAAATTTCTGCCCCAGCATTCCACATATGAAATAAAAACTAAGGGCCACACACACACGTGAACACATACACGGGAGGAAGATAGATACAAATCAATTTGATTTAATTAGTGATGAATTTGGGGACCAAGCTAGATTCACTAGACTCATTATTTGCTTTCAGTTTGAAGTTCAGTGTGGGTTAATTGAATAAATTTTCCACTCAAGTGGGTTAATAGTACCAATTTAGGCAATCACTTTATTTAGGTCCCCTAAGTGACACTCCCTTGCTTGTGAGATGGTGAGGTCTTGATTTTGAATCCCATCCTTCATAATATCCCCTGTTGCCAGAAGATTTCCTCTCTTTCCCATCTGTTGTTGAATTATCTTCGATCACTGGTCAACGTGAACTTTTGGAAGTTAAAGGAGCACTTTTGAAAAGAAGAAAAACATATAAGAGCATCTCCCTAGATTTGCTTAGAAAGTAATCTTTCTTTCAGTAAAATTCCTGTATCAGAGGGGATTGGTTATTTTATTTGATGGGAGTGACATTTAATTCAATCATTTGCTTTCTATGTAGTCGTGAATATGAGACTGAGCAATGGAGAGTTTCCCTAACAGGAAGTGGTGTGATACCTTGGATAACAGGCACACTGACAACAATTAATGAAGTAAGAACTTCCAGAAAAAGAGACTTTAGAAGGTGAAGGGCCTTCTGAAAGCAAGGCTGAAGCTGTAACTCAACACCACCAGTGCTAATGGGTGGACTGAATATCTAAGTCAACCAGACTCTGGTCCCGAGGGAAGCAGTGAAATGAACAGGTAGGAATTCAGCGGTTTCTGTAAGCCAAAAATGGCATTTGCCATCAAAGTCAATTTAATTCAAGCGGGGAAATAAGTTATCTGGTACTATGATTTATTTTGAAATCACAGGAAGATTGTCTGTTCTCCTGTTACTCTCCATACAGTAAGTAGGCCCTAAATGCTCCTTTTTAAAATCTTAATAAACATACATTAAGAGCTTGAGGAGATTCATAGTTTATTTGCAGTATCTCTCTATTTTTTTCCCTGAGTGAAGAATATTACAGTCATACATTGCTTAATGACAGGGATATGTTCTGAGAAATGTCTTGTTAGGTGATTTTGTCCTTGTGTGAACATCATAGAGTGTGCTTACACAAACCTAGATGGTGTAGCCTACTACACACCTAGGCTATATGGTACTAATCTCATGGAACCACCATCATATACATGATCTATCATTGACTGAAACATCATTCTGCATGCCGTGTGACTGTATTCCTGGAAGCCAGGGAAAAAATTGCAATGAACTTTATTGGTGATGGTTTGTGAAAGAAATTTGGAACAGCAGAGCTTTTATAACCTCTAACACAATGGTAAACTGTAGTTTGGTTCTCCCAGAAACATATTCCGTTGTTGTCTATTCATGAGTAGCCTTGAACTTCCTCCTGCAGAAGGAAGCCACTCTGGATAGATACTTTATTGAGCTTGTGGTATAGGCAAAATCTCCAGGCCAGGTTGTAATATGCAAAACCACACACCTTGTTGTGTCCACAGTTTGCTGTCATGTTTCTTAGCAATTAATGTTGAATGAGGCATATGGGATATTTTGATCTGATCTAATTCCAATACAGTGAGCTGCAACAAAGTTGCTATGTCTGCTATGATGTAGTGAGTAATGAACCATCTAGGCCAAAAGGAACTGCTTGTATGTTACTTCAAATGAAGGATTAAGGAATGGGGATGGATGGTAGATTTGTAAGTACTGCTACAGTCTCCATAAGCTATAGGGAAGTAAATTTAGTCTATTCAGAAAAGACAAGTCTTGTCTATCAAGAGTGCCAATTCTTAAGCTTCTCCAGCAGTTTCTCTCTGTACCTCTCCTTCTACTCACCCCCAACCAAGGTTTACGTGGAACTGCCTCTTCCTACTTGATTTCTTTTCTTGACCCTCCATTAATACCTGAAAAAGGTAAGAATTGTTCCCAGCTCCTCTACAGGAATGCAACACTCTTGCTCTCTTGAGCTTCTCTCGTCAGTCTCCTGCCCTGTTTTCACCTAAAACTAAATAAAGAAGGGACCCTTCAGAACCTCCCCTTTTCAGTCTTGAGCACCTGCAGTGTTGCAGGTAGAGTTCCAGATTGAGAACCATCTTACATCCACTCTTGTTTTAGGATCAGAAGCAAACAAATAATTTAGGGACTGGAAGATTAAAAAAGGGACTCTGAAGCCTTTGCTTCTAAGTTTGAGAGCAGGCCAAGAATCTGAGCTGAAGGAGATCAAGGGATAGACAAGATTGCCCAAGAAGAGCAAATCCAAGTGGGAAAGGATAGCTAGTCAGAGAAGGCAAGCAGGTGTTCTGAATCCAAGAAGTTAGGGGGGAAAGAACCAAAGCCAGTGATGGATCTATTTGTCTACATATTATTTTATCTATTGATGGGGAAATCCATCTCTCAATGATATGACACACAATAACAAGACATTCAAGAAAATGGTAATTTATTAATGTTTTCTGAGACAACCACCAAGATGTCTTTCAAATGGACATCATCACCACCCACTTAGATAACATGTGCTAGTGAACTCTTCTACTTTCATCAGGGCCCTGCTCTCCTCTTCCTTTCCTGAGCCTCTTGAGACCTTGTATTCCCTGCTAACCATAAGGCAATGGATGTTGAAAGTCTTAGGCTGAATACCATTTAAAAAGAAAATAGAAATCCTGTAATTTTGAAGTCTTAAAGAAGTTGGATGTGGTGGTTATCAGCCCTGGCAGGAGAGCTCTTACTTTCTTCCTTCTTACTTTGAAGTCATTCAAATGACAGTCTTAGTCCCATTTTGATTCTGAGGTCTCTTACTTTCCTCAGTGTTACCTCTATTTATACTCACCACACTGAAAAAAGTATTTGAGGAAAATACACCATCAAAATGCCATAGTTCTAGCATATTTACATAGAGGAAAAACAAAGAGACAGATGGGAAGAAGGAAGAAGGAAAGGAGGGAGGGAGGGAGACAGATGGAGAACAATCGTGCAAGAGCAGGTCCATTGTCCTGGCTGTTGAGTTAACTACCTTTCAGTACATTAACCTCTTTGAATCTTTGTAGATTCATAAGCTAGATATGATTGTCTCTACTTCACAGATGAGAAAACAAAGATTTAGAGAAATTAAGAAATTTTCTCAAGGACATAGACAATGGGATCAAAGAGAAGAGGAGGAGGAAGAGGATCAGGAAGTAGTTGCTCTTCTGAGTACATTGTCCAAAATCGATCTTTCCCCAAAATTTTCAAAGGTTATATGATTATTGAAAGACTTATGGAAAGATATTAGGGGAAGTCGAATGAACTCAAGGGCCCCCCAGTAGTCACAAACCACAGAGGGAAGGTATGAGGAAGAGGCTCTAGCACACAGTCAGGAGGCAAGGGGAAGCCTAGTGCGTTCTGCTCCAGTGCCCACACAACCTACACAAGCTGCATAATTTGTGGGGTCCATGTTCAAAAATTATTGTGAACTTCAAGACAGTGATAAGATAGTGATAACAGAGCTTTAAACCGAGTGCAGGCTTTCTGAGCACAGGGCCCTGTGCAGCTTCCCATGCATGCCCATGAAGTTGGCCTGCATGCACGTGATTTTGATAGCCACTGCTCAAGAATGGAGCGTGCCTCCCCAATTTTCTCCACATCCAGATAACAAAGCACTTGACGATTGGTGGTTCCATCATTTAGCAGCCGTTGTCTCATTCCTCTTCTCTGCTCTATGAGGAAGGTGCTGCCATGAACATCCGGCCTTTGGGCCTTGGCCCACACTATTTCATCTGCCTCCTTTTGGTCATCTGATTCTTGGTAGCTTAGCTCAAATTCTATTTTTTAATAAATTTTCCTGGTAAAACCAGGTGATTTGATCATTTTCCCTCCCATTCCATGCTATTTGTCTATATTATGTATGCTAGTCTCTGATGGTGTTCCATTTAGCAGTTTATTTGCTTAACCTATTTTATGTCTAATTGCTTAATTATGAGACTTGCATATTCCCCAAATGGCTGTATAGTTCCTCAAGTTTGGGATTCCACCAGGTACTGAATACCAGGGGCTGGACTTCCTCCCCCACATCTTCCACAGGATTTGAGAGAGTTGGGAAATGTGTGGAAGTCACTACGGTAGCACCCTGACCTGTACAGCACTAAAATAATTTCTGAGTGGTCTCACACAAGAGTGGGCTGGTTTCCCCAGAGCTATCCCCCTCGATACGGTCCACTATCAAAACACAGAAGAGGCCTGTGAGGGCTTATTGTTTTCTGACAGATTTATAGTTCCACTTAATCAAATGTCACTGTTAAGACCAGATGGAAAGCTGTGGACCAGACCAGCAAAGAGAAATATGGGCCTCCTCGCTCCTTTCTCCTCTTTTAGAGGACAGGCAAACTGTGGAGGGAGCCCCAGGGTGGTGAGAACTTGGGTAAACTGCTCCTGCCATCTCCTCACGAGTAGGATGATGGGGGAGTAGTGGTGATGTCATGAGGCGTGTGTGGACATACGTTTAATATATTAGGCAACAACACCATGCTGCATGTTTCTCTGTATTTTCCGGGAGCCACACACTGTGGGCATTATGATAACTGTTCAGCTGCAGCGCTACTGGTAATCATACACAGTTGAAATCTCTCTGAGCCACTCTTCTCTCTGCTGCAGCCTCTAGGAGGCAAATACATAATACAGTTGGTTCTTCTCGTGCATTTTGACAAGTTTCTAAAAGGCCTCAGGATAACATGTACACGCATTATGCAGCTAAAAGAATGAAAACTCTATTACAAGATCTAAAATTACGAGGCTCTCCTAAACTGACATCGAGGCCCATTGACATCACCACTTCAAGCTTTCGTGTTGCGGGCACCAGGCAGCGTATGCAAATATAAGAGTCTCTACCTAGTGACTGAGAGAGTGAAGCCTCAAACAGAAAGACTTCACGTGCAGCCACATCTGATGCCCAAAGATAGTAAAATACGCTTCCTGTCTTTGTGGACACAAGCGAGTGTTTGGGGCTATTTTAACTGCCAAAGACCATAATAGCTTCATGGTGTCTTATTGATCTGAGGGTTAGTATCCTCATCTAATGGAGTGCAGACCATATGAGACGTTTATAACCCCTGCACCTCCTCCTAACAGATAGTAATGTGCACTTGGCTGTATGTAATAGGGCTATAATTCCCTCGTGGGATCCCGGCACAGCCTAACCTGGAAGCGAAGCGCCCATGATTTAGTAGCGCCATCAGCAATCAGGGGCGAAATTGTCTTTATACGGGCAGTTGTACACTTGATTGTTCATACTCTGCTTTGTTAAAATTTTAATGATAATGCAGCATCACTTTCCTGCTCCGGTGGTATTTTCTATTTGCTTTAGAAGGTGAAAGTATCTGTTTAATTCTTTAAAACCTCTTTTACTGGTAGCTTTACTGCCTTAAAAGTCCAGATCGTAAAATAAACTATTCTAGAGGCTTATAATTTCTTAATAGAACCTAAAATCCAAAAGCCAAATAATAGTTTGGATAAAAATATTGATATAAAGCCTCTAGTGTGAGCCTTTCAAGAGGATCTTGATCTGAATTTTCTTAATATTCCTGTTCTTTTACTAAAAATGCATGAGTGAACATTATTCTAAGAGAGTGTGTGTGTGAGAGAGATGTCCCAGTATCAAACACTATGATCATCTTTATGTTGAAATACGTTTTTATTTATTTATTTTTTTGTTGAGGAAGATTAGCCCTGAGCTAACATCTGTGCCAATCTTCCTCTACTTTATATGTGGGTCACTGCCACAGCGTGGCTGACAAGTGGTATAGGTCTGCGCCTGGGATCCCAACCTGTGAACACAGGCCGCTGAAGCGGAACATGCCAAACTTAACCACTATGCCACGGGGCCAGCCCCCTGAAATACATTTTTATAATAAAAAGTGGAAAAATAAAGTAACAAAAATACTCCTTCAGCTATACAGTTTCTTATTAAAATTAAATATACAAATTACTTTCATTGTTTTAAAAGACAAAGTAAAAAAAGCTAAGTTAATTTCCACAATGTCCTTTTTAACTCATTCTTCCCTCAATATTTTAGCCACAAACAAACAAAACGAAAAACTGAATTAAGGTCTGCGTGTGCACATTTGCATGTGTATGTGAACATATGTGTGAGCATGCCTGCGTGTATGTGTGTACATGTCTGTGCTTTTTCATGTGTACATGCTATTGTGGTGTGTGTGTCTGTGTGGTTTTGTGTTCATGAGTGTATATGTTTGTGTTCTTGGGAGCCTGTGTGTATGTGCATGTACATGTGTATACATGCACGTGTGTGTATAAATAGAAGCAGCTTGTGCAGACCTCATATTAAGTTAATTTTCATGTCAACATAAATTCACTGAGCACATACTTATGTCCACAGCATTTTGTTAAATGCATGGGATACAAAAATGAGTATGACTCTGTTCTGGACCTTGAAAGTGTCAGAACAGAGTAGAACAGGAGAGATAACTTTGCATACAAAGAGCAAGAAAGTAATGGAATGCATGTTTTACTAATTTGATGAACAGAGTGCTTAGTTAGCTGATAGGATGGAATTGTACATTCATAGGGAGGATAGATAATAGAGGAAGATGGCAATGATGAGTGAGATAGCCTTGAAGCTTGAATAGAATTTTGCCATTCGGAGAAAGGAGGGGGAAGGTAATTTAGGCAAAGGGAGTTAGCAGAGTAAACAGGAAAATGGAGTTGTGAAAGTGCATGCTGTGTTGGAAACATGGTTATATAAATGACAGGAGCATAGAGTACACAGAAATAAAAAGGAAATTAAGGTTACCTGAGTGCCTCCTCCCAAGTAGGGAGATACAATGGTGAAAAAGATGGGCTTAGGCATCAAGTTGCCTGGCTGTGAATCTCATCTCTTCCATTTACTAGCTGTGTGGTTTTGTGCCAGTGACTTCACTTCCCCGAGCCTCAGTTCCTTTTTCTAACAGTAAGTGCAGTGAGGATTCACTGAAATAATACACTTAAAACAATGACTGGTATATAGTAAATATTTAGTAAGGAGTAGTTATTATCTTGCACTTGGCCTGGAGATAATATTAATAGCTAAGTTATTGAGCTTACTACGTGACAGTCACTATGCTAAATATACATCATTTCATTTAATCTTCACAATAGCCCTTTGATGTGGTTACTATTATTATCCCCTCTTACAGAGGAGGAAACATCTTAGGGAGGTCACGGAAAGAGCAGGACTGCACCTGGGTTTGCCTCGCTCCGGAGGCTGGCCATCACGTCTCCTCAAGAGGAGGACATTGGTGGGAAGTAAACTAGTATTGGAATCTGGGCTCAAATGGTGAAGTGCTGCAACGATAAGAGTCTGGATTTTCTTCCCTACACAGTAGAAAATCGTGAAATATTTTTCTTGGAAAAGTGACATTATCACTCATTTAACAGCTACATATTGAACTCAATTAGTCAAATATGCATAGCATTGGTTTATTTTTTTGAATGCAAAGTTCTCTTGTTGGTTATAGTCTGACATTCTTGGGTCCTGACTTGTGTTTTATTAATCTTTGCAACCCAAGCCACTGTATGCCCAACACTGCACTAAACATTGGGGCGAAAATGGTGAGCAAAAGCAGATGTGGTCTCTGCTCTCATGGAACTGACAGCTTAGTTGGAGGGGAAGGGTATCTAATAAGTACGCAGTGGTAAAATTACCACAGTGACAAATGCTGCAAACGTGAGGTCCATAGCGGTGTGAGAACAGATAATACGGGAATTGAACCAAGACAAGGAAATTGGAAATATTTTTCTTGAAGAAATGAGGCTTGAACAGAGAGCTGGAAGATGAGAGGGAGTTAACTGGATAAAGAATGAACAGAGATAGGAACAGCACATGCAAAGGCCCTGTGAGGAGAGGAAGCACCGTGAGGACAAGGAGCAAAGAAGGGGCTAGACTGTTTGGAGGAAACAGATCTAAAGCATCACTGTCCAATAAAAATAGAATGAGAGCCAGAAAGGTAACATAAATTTTCTAGTAGCCACATTAAAAAAAGTAAAAAGAAGCAGGTGAAATTAATATTATTAAAGTATTTTATTTAGCCCAATATATCCAAAATTATCATTACAACATATAGTCAACATAAAAATTATCAATTTGATATTTTTCCTTCTTTTTCTTGTACTAAGTGTTCGAAATCCAATATGCATTTTAAATTTATAGCATGTCTCAATTCAGATGCTAAATTTTCATCAGGAATACTTGATCTGTCTTTAAATGTCATAAAGTTTATCAGTGAAAAAATAACTGCTCATGCCAAGTTATTCCAAACCTACTTAAAAGGTCTCCAATAACTGAATCAAGTACCCATTTTTAAATTTAAATTAATTAAAATTGAATAAATTAAAAATCTGTTTCCTCAGTCACACTGGTTACATTTCAAATGCTCCATAATGACGAGTGAGCCTGGCGGCTACTCTGTTGGACAGTGCAGAATAGGGAAATGAGATCATGGCCAGATCATACAGGCCTTCTAAACCTCGTTAAGAATTTTATCTTTCTTCCAAGATCAGTGGAACACCACTAAGACATGCTACGCATGGGGGGACATCAAGAGATTTGAGTTTTGGCAAGATCACTCAGCTAGTGGTATGGAGAATGGCTTGGGGTTTGAGGCCTTGGAGGCAAGGAGAAGAGATTTGACCAATAAGAATGCCATTGCTATTGTTTAGGCCAAGGATAATAGTAATTTGGACAAGAGGGTAATTGATAGAAGGTAGAAGTTGATGGATTCAAGAGATATTTAAGGGACAAAATCCACAGGAGTTGATGATGGAGTTGAAACAGAGGGAGACGTTGAAAGAAGACTAGGCTTGCTATCTACTGCTGCATTTCCAATGGGTCAAGAGTTTAGGTAGGGCTTAGTGGGGATGGCTTGTCTGTGTTCCATGGTATCTGGAATCTCACGTTGGGAAAATCAAATTGCCGGAAGTGGTTTCAGTGGCTGGTGGGTGGAACCTCTGGAGGCTGGCATGGAATTACTCAATGATTTAGACTTACCTGGGGCTGTCTGCTAGAATGACTACCCGGGTATTCTACATATAGGGAGTGCCATGCCTTGGAAGCCAGGAGAAGCGTGTGTTTCAAAAAGGAAAGAGTAGTAATGCTTTTAAATCTTCTGAAATGTCAAGAAGGATAAAAGCAGATAAGTGTCTGTTGTGTTTATTGACAGGGAAGCCATTGTTCACCTTTAAGAATTATTTGGTGTTTTAGAAAAAAAAAGTCTGGATGTAGTACATATAGGTTGGGCTTCCTTGTATCATGGCAGCCTTGAGATTGTTGAAATTCTTACACTGTAGCTTTCCATGAATGTTCTATCAAAGAAGGTGGAGGATACATGACTTTTTATGTTCTAGTCTCAGAAATCACATACCTTCACTTCCACTGTACTCTATTAGTCGAAACAGTCACAATCTTACACAGGTTCAAGGAGAGAGGACAGAAACCTTACCTCTCAATGGGAAGAATTTCAAAGAATTTGTGACCGTATTACAAAACCACCTAAGTGTAATTTGGGACATTCTCATTTTAAGGTGCCTTTGACTCATCTAAGAGAGGTGGTTGGATATTCTGGTCTGGAGTTCATAGAAGTCTAGGAGGGAAATATAAATTGATAAATCATCTGTATTGATGTGGTAATTAAAGTATAGATGAGAACCCCTAAGAAGGGGATCTAGGTTGAGTACAGTGCTTTGAGAAATTTCAACCAGTTACTGTTCTGCAAGAGGGGCAAAGAGGGAGAAGCCAGAGCAGCAGAGAGAAAGACAGGGGAGTGTCATGCCTTGGAAGCCAGGAGAAGTGTGTGTTTCAAAAAGGAAAGAGTAGTAATGCTTTTAAATCTTCCAGACCTCTAGTGTTGTCTTTCATTATTTGTATTATATTATATTTACTTATTTTCATTATAATGTAATCTACATACATAGCGTATAAAATTTGACATAAAATTACCTTGCTTATGGTTCCTATACAACCTCAAATCAAGCTACAAATTGAATACAAAATAATAAATAAACACAATGAACTTCAAATTTTAATGTGGAAATATGGTACTTTGGATCCATTTTTATCTTTATTACTATCCATTGACTTTAGTCAAAAAAGTTCAGAATATGTCTGGTAGCATTACAATAGCATACGAATGGTTAGTAACAAACTCAAGTTCAGGGCAATCTGGCATTCCTCAGCAAGCAATACTCTAATGTTATTTTGATGAGAGTTTGCTTGTTAAATCTATAAAGCTGTCTTCTTCATTTGAAGAAAAAATTAGCACATGCTGTTATTGAAATTTGTATTAAATGGGTATGTAATCCAATTATTTCTGGAATCAGGAACTGGAAAATAGTATCAACAGTTGATTTCAACTCCTCAGATGATGAGAAAAAATTATACTTTCAACAAAGCACATCATTGGGTGGTTGAAAGAAATCACTAAATATTAGAAATAGATGCTCTATTGTTTTGGACCAGGAATATTCAAACCCTCATGAAGCTGTTATTTAGCCTTCACTTGGCTTGAATATTTTATTTTAGGATTAAGCCACTGTCCTTTTCTCTTTAGTCTAAAAGGATAAAGGTAGTATATTGCACTACCGCACAATGTCATTTTGCCATGTAGAATTAAAGTCTTAGTTTATTAAAAAAATTAAGACATTAATTTCTTTTACTGTGGAAATATCTGTCAAATTGGAATTATTCATGTGGAAAAGATATTTTATATTATTTCTAGTAAAATTATTGAGTATGAGAACAATAACTCAGATCAAACCTGCTGTTGGCTCCCAGATATGTTCACCAAAAATTAAATATCCCCGTGATCACCTGTCACAAACATGATTGTAAACAAGTACAGACGTGTACGCCGAAATCTTGTGGTAAATGGTAATAAGATGATGATCCAGATAAACTAGAATAAACAATTTTTAAAATAAACTTTTAATTTTAGAATAGTTTTAGATTTAGAGAAGAATTGAAAAGATGGAACAGAGAGTTCCCATAAAGCCCACATCCAGTTTTCCCAATTATTAATATTTTATATTGGTATGGTACATTTCCCCAATTAATGAACCAATACTGATATTATTATTAAATGAAGTCCTGAGTTTATCCAGATATTCTTAGTTTACCTAAGGTTGTTTTTTTCAGTCCAGCATCCCAACAAGGAGACTATATTACATTTTGTTGTCATGTCTCCTTAGGCTCCTCTTGGCTGTGGTAGTTTCTCAGACTTTCCCTGTTTTTGATGAGCTTGACAGTTTTGAGGAGTACTGCCCATGTATTATGTAGGATGTTGCTCAATTGGAATTTGTCTGATGTTTTTCTCATGGTTAGACTGGGATTATAAATTTTTGCGAGGAAGATCACAAGGGTAAAGTGCGATTCCCATCACGTCATATCAAGGGTCCTATCAAGATGACTTATTACTGTTATTGTTAACCTTGATCATCTCACTGAGGTAATGGTTGTCAGACTTCTCCACTGTAAAGTTACTTTCATCCTCATTTTTATATGTTACACTTTGGAAAGAATTCACTATGTGCAGCCCACATTTAAGGAGTGGAGAATTATGTTCCACCTTCTTGAACATGAATTATTTGGAGTTCTTCTGTACAGGAAATTTGTTTCTTCTCCCCCACTTATTTATTTATTCAATCATTTATTTATCTTAGTATGGACTCATGGGTATTTATTTTATACTTTGGGTTATAATCCAATTGTATGCTATTCAGTTTGTTGCTCAAATTGTTCTAGCTTTGGCCATTGTGAGCTCCTTCTGTTGTTTTTTGTGTCCGTTCCACATGTTCCCATCATTGTGTTTGTTTTAGCATTGCCTTGCTTTCTGGGACTACAAGATGTTCTAGGCTAGTCTTGTATGTTTTCTTCCTCAGTCCTAGAATCAGCCATTTCTCCAAAAAGCCTGGTGTTCCTTTTATTAAAGAATGATGTTAAGAACCACTATCTGGACCCTAGATTTGCTCTTTGCTACATGGGTGTCATTGTTTCTGGGTCCTCTCTGCTGACAGAGCAAGGAAATACATGCATGTATGCTAGTCTGTTCATATACATATTTAAAGGCATGGAATGGATTCTTCTCTAGAGCCTCCAGAAGGAATGAAGCACTGGTGACACCTTGTTTTTACCCTGTAAGATCCATTTTGAACTTCTGACCTCCAGAAGTGTAAAAGAATAAATTTGTGTTGGGTTAAGTCACTAAGTTTGTGATAATTTATTACAGCAATAATAAGAAACTAATACAGCTAAAGACAGATGATGTTGAACATCTTTTCATATGCTTCTTCATGTTTGTGTCTTCTTTGGTGACAGGTCTGTTCAGGTCATTTTCCCATTTATTAAACTGAGTTGTTTGTTGTCTTATTGCTGAGTTTTAAGAGTTCTTTGTGTTTTTTGATATAAGTCCTGTGTCAGATACGTATTTTGCAAATATTTTCCCCCATCTAAGGCTTGTCTATTCATTCTATTCCACTAGTATTACCTTTTGTAGAGCAGACAATTTTAATTTTGATAAAATCTAATTTTTTTCTTTCATGGATTATGCTTTTGGTGTTATATCTAAAATTATAAACAAATTTAAGATCATATAGATTTTCTCAGATGTTTTCTTCTAGAAATTTTATAGTTTTGCATTTTACATTTAGGTCTGTGACCCATTCTGAGTTAATTTTTTGAAAAGTTTGTGCCTAGGTTCATTTTCTTGCATATTGACAGATTCTCTTCTTGACCAAACTTTAGTCAAGCTCCTCTGAGCCCTCTTCTTGACTAGGATTTGACCTTCCCCAGATCTTGGTTTTTAAAACCACTCTCCAGTAAAGACAGTTTTATTTCTTTCTTTTCAATTTGCATAGTTTTTATTTCTTTTTATTTTCCTGTTGCACTAGCTAGGACTTCCAATATGATTTTGAATAGGAGTGGTTCCATGTTCCTGATCCTGTGGGAAAACGTGCAGTCTATCACCATTAAATACATTGTTATTTGTACTATTTTTTTTTGTAGATGTTCTTTATCAAGTTGAGTAAGGTTCCTTCTATTCCTAATTTGCTGAAAGTTTTTATCATGAGTTAGTATTAGCTTTTGTCAACTACTTTTTATACATCAACTGATACGAGCATTCGATTCTATTTTTCTTCTTTAGCTGATTGATATGTAGATTACATTGATTGAATTTGGAATGTTGAACCAGCCTTGCATACCTGGAATAAACTTCACTTGGTTGTGGTGTATAATTCTTTTTATACATTGTTGGATTACATTTGTAACATTTTCTGGAGGATATTTATGTTTATGTTCATGAGAGATATTGGTCTATAGCTTTCCTTTTTTGTAATGTCTTTATCTGGCTTTGGTATTGCAGTAATGCTGGTCTCGAAAAATGAGTCACGAGTTAGGAAGTGGTCTCTCTATTTCTATTTTTTGGAAGAAATTGTGGATAATCCAAATTCTCCACGGTAAAGTAGTGGAAGACTGCTCTGACCCCGTCCTTCCACGTGAGAACAAGCATCTTCCTCATATGAGGAAGACTGTGTTTCATGTTACTCATAGCTGAATGTATTCCCTCAATATGTTTCAGTTATGTTTAATTGTATGTTAATAAAACTATGTGGAATATTATTAATTATTGATTCAATTTCTTTAATACACAAAGTCTATATTATCTATTTCTCCTTGTGTGAATTTTGGTAGTTTGTGTCTTTCAAGAAATTGGTCCATTTCACCTAAGTTATCAAATTTATGGACATAGAGTCTAGTATTCATTGCTTATCATTTTAATGTCCATGGAGGATGACATCTATTGTATTTCTAATATTGGTAACTGTGTCTTCTCTTTCTTTGACTTGGTTAGCCAGACTAGAGTTTACTTTGGGGAGTTTTTAAATTATGAATTCAATTTTCTCAATAACTATGGAGTTATTCAGGCTATTTCTCTTTGTGTATATTGTAGTAGTAGCTGTTTGTTTGTTTGTTTTGAGAAATTGATCACTTTCATCTAAGTTGTCAAATTTATGTGGGTAGAGCTATTTGCAGTATTTACTTATTATTCTCTTGTTGTCTACGGGGTCTGAGTGCATATCTTCCTATTTTATTCCATATATTAGAAATCCATGTCTTTTCCCTTTTTCTTTCTTAGCCTTGCTAGAGTTTATCACTTTTCTTCATCATTTCAAAGAACCAGCTTTTATTTTTGTTTTTAATATTATTTGCCAGTTTTTGCTTCATTAGTTTCTGCTCTAAATTTTATTGTTTCTTTCCTTCTGCTTGTTTTAGACTTAAATTACTCTTTTTTTTTTAGCTGCCTAAGGTAGAATGTAAGGTACAGATTTTATGTCTTTCTTGTTTTTTAATGTATGCATTTAATGCTATAAATTTTCCTCTAAACACTGCTTTCACTGTACCCACAAATTTTGGTAAATTGTATTTTCATTTTCATTGAATTTAAAATATTTTTAAAGTTAGAATAGGGATTTAAAAAACTCTTAAAATTGAAATACAGCAACAAAAATTTCTTATAGAGATACTTTTGGACTCTGAGAATACCCAAGAGTTTGCACTATCACATTTGAGATACCCTAGAGTAATCAGCAACGACATTTTCTCATGATACATACTGCAATCTCTTTGACTAATAAGTCAAAAGTTGGACAACTATATTTAGAAGGACATAGTACCATGATTTCTGTAGTGAGAACAGGGAACTAAGGCTGTGCACTGATACACAGTGGCAGAAAAATTTACCGTGCTAAAGGAAATGTTTGGTCAAAATGTCACCGAGGTGAAATCAGCCAGTTTGTGCCAAAGAGCTTCAAGAGGAGAGCACTCCATGAGAAATCATGGAAGTCACCCAGACAGACTTGGGACGCTTTCTGAGGTTCCACAATTACTAGTGAGGTGATTTGAGTCCTTTCTGGTACAGTAGGAAAGCTGAGGACCTGGAGTGCTGCTTCTTTCTGATAACAAATAATAAAGAATCAGTTGCCTCCCATTTTGCCATAGCCATATTTGCAGCTCTATTCTGATAACCACATAAGTTTTTCCTTTGAGGTTGATCTATCTGCACCTTTTATTTGACTTTGTTTCTCTATATGTGTTTTATATTTTAGAAGTCCTTATTCTGTATTCTTACTCAGTTTAAAAATATTTATTATATGTATGCATAGTAAGCTTCTAAAAATATTTTTTTAACAAAGTAGAAATGAAGGAAAAATTAGATGAAAGATAAAATCATTTTTTAAATGCCTTGCCAACTTCAGTTTCCTATTTGTAAAATGGGGAAAAGTAACACCTGTCCCCCTACTTTGTTGTGAGGCTTAAGAGTGTTAACATGTAAAAGCTTAGCATAGTTTCTGGCACATAGTAACTGTTAAGGGATTGTTAGCTTCTCTCTCTCTCTCTCTCTCTCTCTGCTACTAGGTGCAGCCTATGTGCAAAGAAAATTTAGTTTTGCTTAATTCAGATTTTCTAAGTCCCCTAATCACCCCCACAATTTTCCCCATCCATCTCATTTATTCCCTCCATACCCTAGTAAGACATTACAGACTAAATGTTGTATCGAGAATGGACATATATTTATCTAGCACTTACTGTATACCTAACCCTGTGCAAGGGTTGTGAGAGATACATACATGAAATAAATAACTCTCTCATCTCAGAAATTACCATCTTGTTGGATGGGCCAGATTATCACTAATAAAATAATTAGCGAGCAATATAAATCAATATGTTATGTCCACAATGGTTAAATGATGCCTGTAAATACCATCAAAACCTCATGTGAAATTGCCTGCAATGTCCCTTTTACTTCAGGGGAGTTTAGAAATAGAGTCTGTTCAATAGATTAGTCAAGAACATCTCATCTGTTGCTTTTATTGGGAGGGACAGAAAACGAGTGGAAACTAAAATACCCATATAATTAATAAACACAGAGATAGCCCAGGTCACTGACCCTGCAAATTACTTTTTAATGCATAGACACATCAATTCCTCTGGTTTTGTCTCCTCGGATAATTTCTGGAATATGATCCCCATTGGAGTGGAAAGGAATCATTTTTGACTGGATTCCAGAAAGAGATGTTCCGGCCTTGTTCCATGTATGTGTGTGTGCATGTGCGTGTGTGTTTGTGCGTGCACACATATGTGCACAAATATACATATACACACACACAAAGGGGAAGTAAGATCCACTGCTTTGTGCTCAACTCAAATGCTTAGCTATCTGTTGCATTGAAGTGGACAAGGGTGTCATTCACCAAAAACCCCTCAAATACTTTCCTTCACATCACAAGCCTAATGAACAAACACTTGGTTTTTCCACGGGTCAGGAAGAAGCCTGAGGAAAGGGGCACTTGGGTAGAAACTCAGAATGGGGCTGATTGCACACCAGTGGTAACCATGCACCAACCTGCATGGGAGCTCTCTGCTGGTGGTTTTTCTCCCAGATGGACCATCACAACGGCCTCCTACTACCTGCTTTGATGTTTCTCCAACTGAAGTTATTTGTGTACCACTTTTATGATTTTTGCCATGTCTGTGTACCACATGTATCATTATTTATTTAATGTATCATTTTATTTATATCATAAAATACTGAATACATTTATTAGCAGCAGCAGTAGTAGTATTACAGGGCGTTTTGTGCTACTTATACAAGTGTGAAAGCAGTGTCTCATGGCCTTCATAGAAGAACTTCATTTAAAAAAAATTTTCCCCCAAATGGGTAAAAATAACCAACATATCAAAAAACACCTAAATTAGCTCATGTTCCACTGAAGGCACACATGTCACACTTTGGGAAGTATGGACATACAGAATAAGGTCCACACTAGCAAAGCCCGCGAAACCTCAGGGATCTGGCCGATTTCTCTCCGGCTTCATCTGTCTCTGAGCCTGCTTCACATACCATTGTTTAGCTTGCTTGAATAATTCTTATTGCCCCAACTCACCTCTATTTTAGAGGTTTGGCTCACAGCAATTCCTGGGTGCCAGATAATCTTTCACTCCTTTGTTTACCTAGAAAATATCTGCACACCTTCCAGACCTAGAGCATCATCTCTTCCCTGAAACTTTTACTGACACCCTAAGGTGAATTTACTTCTTTTTCTGTGTCTGCCCCTTTAACACTTAAATTACCTTCTTGTTTTGGGGCCTCTTTTCCTCTACTAGATTACAAATGCTTTCTGATATCTTATAGGCACTCAATGCTTATAGAAGGAAAAGCTGAAGGCATAGTAGGTGATTGCATGGGATAATCTCTGTGGTGCCCCCACAAGTTGGTGTTTCTACATACTTGCTCAAGCCCGAAATTCTGCAAGTGGCAATACAATTCTCTGCTTTAAGAATTTGTTTTTGCTGTTAAAGTTCAATTACCCCTAGGATTGGAATCACTCAATCATGTTAAAGTGTTTGCAGATCCATGTGTAGGTTCTGCACACCCTCTCCTGAGAGTAAGTTTTGAGAGGAGGGGATTGGGAGAGAAGTAGGAATGTGCATACTGACGGGAAGATGGCACTAAAAAGCCATGAAAAATTATAGAAAGAGATTGTCCATTCTGAGAGTTTACCTATGGACCACCATATTAGTCATTTCAATCAAAGCAGACTAGAGCAATACAAAGAAGCTTAGGTCATGGGGAAATTGTCATCCCCCACTCTTACCTTGACCACAGCTCCAGTCCTGGCTCCAGGGTACAAGTGGCTGTGCGGATGGAGGAAATTCCATGGGAAGAACACACTCTCTGGGCTAGTAGGAGATAGGGTGATATGTGTCCTGAGGAGACTCAGTTTCCGATATTTTGAGAAATAGCAGAAACTGTATTCACTAACATTGACCTGAAAGGCAAAGGTGTGGTATCATAGGATGGCAAAGATGTTCGTTGTTTTTCAGATGTGCATGGTTACAAGCTCCTATGTAAGAGGAAAGGAATAGGAAGCAAAGGAAAATGTTATATTGGAAAATCTAAAACTAATTTCACAGTATCACAACTGAAGTTTGTATAAATCCATGGAATTGAAAATAATATTACAGCAAATATCCTGTGTACCTCTTTTTTTGTGTGTGTGAGGAAAATCAGCCCTGAGCTAACATCCATGCCAATCCTCCTCTTTTTACTGAGGAAGACTGGCCCTGGGCTAACATCTGTGCCCATCTTCCTCCACTTTATGTGGGACGCCACGACAGCATGGCCTGATGAGCACTGCACTGGTGCGCGCCCGGATCCGAACCCGGGCCGCCAGCAGCAGAGCACGCGCACTTAACCGCTACGCCACGGGCCAGCCCCTGTGTACCTCTTTAACATGATTTTCTTAGACCTCAGGCAGAAGGAAGTAATTCTGGTCTTGAGCGGAGATTTGGAAGCTTCCAATTTAGAACAAACTCGTAGGTCTGTTTGCCACATGTTCTTTTTGTTTTTAAGTAGTCATTTAATTTTTGTGACATAGCTCTGTGGAGCTATCTCTCTTTTGTTTCTTTGCTTGCCTCTTTGAGACCATTAATTGTCACAAATAAAATAAGATTCTGGCATGTCACAGAACATGTTTAAAATATATAATATCCGAAAAAATAAAAAGCCAAGAGAGAGCTTCGGCAAAACTTCCCTCAAATTTAAGCGGATTATGATTATTTTATTTCTTTAGGTAAATTTACTTTTTTTCTACAAAGTATTAAGTGTTTCCTTCTGTAGTCTTAAGGAAGTTGGGAGATATTTGATGGTGAGGCATATGATGGAGGATTAGCTCTTAATTAGACCACGTGAGCTTGTTAGATATTCCTAGCTCTTATATGGATTATGTTTCTCCCCTTTTTCTCTTTCAAGAATTTTGTACAGAGTGAAAAGAACTGTAGGATTTAAACTTTTTATATCCATATATATTTCAATGACCTGAAACTAGAAATGCACTAGATTGTAGAAATGAATGTCTAAATCAATGAAAGTCACTGCAAATAGAAATTTGGTTTCCATCACTGCAAGGGCGCCAGCTGTCATAATTCTGGCTCAGTTGGGTCTTTAACTTGGGGGGTCCTATTCATTATCTTTGGAATGCCACATAATAAGTGATTCTCTGAGGATACCATCTAATAAAAATACCATCCAGACATGTTCTGTTATTTCTGCCTCTTCCATTTTTTACCAATGCAGGTCTCTAATTACTAACAGCAACTAAATTCAAGAATGTTCTTTCCCTTTCAGCAGCTGGTAGCAACAACTAATTTTTCCTGCTTGCAATCACAACCCAAATAAAGGAAGAATAGCTTATATTTTTAAGTAAAATTACATTACGTTTTTATATCCTAGGACGAGCACACAGTAGATGCTTTCTAAAGTTCCCATGTCTGATATTGTGGCTTGTATCATGAATTTAAACCCAGGAACCATGCAGTTATTCAGAAAATTCAATACTGGCTTCAACTGTAAGTTTCAGAAAAGCATATTATACTCTAAAATGTCTAGGCATTATCTTAGAGCAACACTTTGCTTGGACAATATTTTACAGTATCCAGCTTCTTTTTATTGGCAAATCCATTGTCATTATTATTATTTCACACCAAGAGCCCATATCCTGCTACAAAACACAGTAAGAAGTAGCGTATGTAAAAACAATTTGCGTTGTGGAATTTATATCCTAAAATTCCTTCCCTTTGAGATATGTGAAATCTGAGCTCCTACAGTTCTGAGGAGCTTGATGCTGTGACAGATTATTCGTGCATGTGTGTGTGTTGGGGGTGGGGGCGGTGAAGGGAAGGCAACGCAACTGTTTGTAATGGAAGGGTTCTCATGACACATGGGCTGATGGAAGTGAAGCACTAAATTCCTGGGCATTCTGAGAGACTTCCCCTCTGCATCCAAACTCCTAGAGATTACCATAATTTTTCAGAGCAGAAATGATTTTTTTTTTTTCAATTTCCAAGACAGCTAGAATGATGCAAAAGCCCTGTGGAACTTTAGCAGGTAGAGCGTGAAGACGGTGTCTACGCAGAAGCCCTCCATCATACCTTGTGTTTCATTATATGCTACATGGCATGAACATGATACTTGTTTTATTAAACTCTAAGCATATTTCCCATGCAGAGACATGTGCCGCCAAGCAGACATTTTAAATAGCTGAAGTAATAAAAACATAAAAAGATTCAGTGTATCTATCTAGTTCAGATACGTGGAGCGATGGCGTATAGTGTGTGCTTCAAGATGAACAGAGACACTTCCCAGAGCTGCACCAGAGTAAGACCTTCCAGGAGGTTTTCATTTCAGTAGCACTGTAAGCAAACACCTCCTATCCCATCTTTTTCTCCTAAACGATAACTTCAAATTCCAAGCAGCGGGGAAATTCTCGGGAGTTCAGTTGGAACAGTTGTGGCCCAGAGGAGCACACTCTCTGGCCTAAGAAGCCCCAATCCTGGAAGAATCTGACTCTGCACCTCCACATCTGTGCCCACACAATCAAGCACAGACAGAAAGAACAACACAAAACTGGGGAGATTTGTGCCATTTTGAATCTGTGGTCACCCATCTTAAAGGGCTTTTAACACCTCATAGAAATTCTAATGAGATTTTTTTGTTAGCTTGCTTTCCTACTCTCCGGAATGGCAATTTAAAACATTTTCCACTCAACTCACATCTGCAATTTACTGTCTTCTTGTTCTCAGCAGATGTCTTGCTTCATAGAAAATTAAAATAGAAACCAAGAAAGCAAACCACCTCAACTTCCTGCCATCATATCTACAAATGCACCTCAATTTACCCCTTTTCCTTTTCTTCTCCCATCCTGTCACAAGGTAGAAAGTGTCCCTTCTCCAAGTTACCTCTCCTCTGGATTTACTCGTCACAGCCACAGTTCTTGTCAGAAAATGAGGCTGGACCCTGCCCAACAAAGCTCCCCCCTGGGTTACAGCAGAGGCCTCCTCCACGGCACCCTGTTCTTCTCTTGCCCCTTTACTGCACCCAATTGCAATCAGAGTGAGCATGTAAAGCTTAACTGGGGTCATGTCACTGCCCTCTGCTAACCATTCTGTTCTGGGCTGAATTGTGTCCCTCTGCAAAATTCGTATGTTGAAGCCCTAAACCCTAGTACCTTCGGAAAGTGACTGTCTTTGGAGTAGAGTTTTTAAAGAGGTATTTTTAAGTTGAAATGAGGTCATTAGGTTGGGCCCTAATCCAATATAAATGGTGTCCTTATAAGAAGAGGAGAATAAGACACAGACTCACATAGAATCAAGACCACATGAAGACACGGAGAAGACGGCCATCGACAAGCCAAGGAGAGAGTCCTCAGTGGAAACCAACCCTGGCAACACCTCGATCTTGGACTTCTAGCCTCCAGAAGTGTGAGAAAATAAATTTCTTGGTTAAGCCACCCAGTTTGTGGTACTTTGTTATGGCAGCCCTAGAAAGCTAATACACCTTCCAATGACTCTCAATCATCTCCAGGATAAAGTCCATAAATTCTAATGTGGTTTCTGAGACCCAGGATGATCTGGCTCATGCTTGCCTCTCCACCTCATCCTTGGCCACTCTCTGCCCCTCTCTCCACTCCAGACACACTGGCTTTTGTGCAGTTCATTGAATGTGCTATTATCTTCCTTATTCTGAAACTTTTGGATGGACGGTTTCTTCTGCTTGGAATGTTCCTACCTGCCAATGCTACTCATTTGTCTAGTCAGTACCCTCATAGAGAAGCCATCCTTGTTCCCTAAGACTAGGTTAGGTCCCTCTATGGTAATCTTCCATAGAATTTTTTACTTCTACTTTACAGGCCACATGACTCCCTGATCAGTTGATCCATATATGTCTTCTCTGCAAGATTGTAACCTCCATGGACTCAGGAATCATTTCCATCTTGCTCACTGCTCCATCCACAGCATGTGTGCTTATATCTCTTATGTATTTGGTACTCTATGTATACTTGAATGAAGCCTCAGAACAAACAGACTAACAACAGACAGGATCATGACTCTGGAAGAAAAATAGACAACTATAGAATTGCCTTGGACATGGTGTTAGTGAGATTTCCAATTATTAGTGGAATCCAATGAGGTAGATATTTGTTGCTGAATTTGAAGTAGTGATGTAATTACCTGTAGAAGAATGTGGTGTTACAAATTTAATTCAGCTTATCAGAGACAAAGGTTATTTTTTATTTTCTCAGTCGAATTTATGAAATGTTCAGAATTTGTTGGACTAGACATACACTAGGTCTAATTTATTTTGGGATATAGATGAAATAATTCTATGAAGGACTGATTTTATTTTTTCACCTGAAATTTCTTATCTTTACAGAAACAGCTAAAAAGTGTACAAAATTTGGGCACCATCATGGGACATATAGTGATGCACATGTTACTATCACTGGAAATTGGGTTTACTGCTGCTCTTTATCTCTGGTTTATACTAGAAGGTAGAAACCCTTTAAAAGAAGCACTTTGAGTTTCAGAGCCTTTTCTCATGGTGCACTGTGGAAGGTGCTAATCATGTGGAAGTCACCAGTATGCAAGTGTGGAGGGAGCACTGTTAGGGACCACTTTTTGCAGGATGGCCTACAGTTGCTAGAGGAGGTAACTTGTAGTATGTGTACCTGGCTCAAGAGGAGGGTGGATGTGATAACAACACCATGCCAAGAGAAGCCGTTTATGGTGCTTGTGTGACAAGTACAATGGTGCCATCTATTTGTGACTGGTATTTTTGATGGGGTTGACTATTCCTGAGTGGGCTGAGGACAAAAAGAGTAATGTAGCTGGCCATCATTTGCACATTTATTTACATGTCAGGGCTTTTGTTCGGATTGTGACTGAAGCCTATTTGTAGAGTCAGGCGTAATGAAGTAAACCTCATTGAGATTCACTTCAGGACATATCCAAACAAACAAGATCTTCATTCTGAGCCCATCCAAATGTCCGTAATTTGGTAAATTACTCATTCTATTTGAATGCATTAGTCATCACTTATGAATGTCAGTGAAATTGAATGGACTTCCCTCAAAGCACTACAGAACATTTCCATCATGTTACCAATGCCTGTTGTTTTTTTTTTTCCAAGATATATTTGTCTGCTGCATTTAAAATTTCTGATCCATAAACCAAATAGGCAACCTGAAAAATAAAGAATCATGTCCAAGTAGCTACTGGGTCTTTATAAAATAATTTTTTTTTTTTTTTTAGATTTGAGCAGATTAAGGTCGTATCTCGTATATTAAAATGTATAAACCTTCATAATCTTCAGATTTAGTCAATACTTTTTAAGCACTTTGGAAATCTTAGTAGCCTTTAACATAAACAGCTGTCAGTAAGAAATAAAATAGGAAGCATCTTAAGGAAGACAATGCCTCAATAGCTCACCCCCTTGAAAAAAAATTTTTTTTAATTTTTTGGGGCAATGAAAGCTTTTTATTGAGTGTATTGGCTAATGGCAAAAAAATAAAAATACAAAGGCCTTGAAAAGAAATACTGCACAGAAAAACTTTTCTGATATCTTGACATTTCATGTTCTCTTTAAACAAAGGGTTTTAGTAAAACAGCAAAAAGAGAAATCTGACATTTTGCCATTCTTCAAGTATTCACAAGATTTTAAAGTTATATCAACGAAAATTTCCTAAGCCAACACATTTTACTTGCTGTATGCCAGCTATAAGTCTTTATAATGTATTGCAAATGCGTGATGAAGACAGGAGATAAGATGAAGAAAGGCTTACCGTTGAATTTCTGAGTGTATTTATGTAATTCCCTAAATTCTGAGTTATTTGGGCTGAAGGGGTGTCCTGAGTTCTCTTTTACATCTTTTAAGGAGTAATGGAGGCAGTGGTGTCTGTAAATCATTATTGCTCAAATAACTAGAATTCTTATTAATTTAGCAAGGAGAGGTTCTTCTTAGGAAAGAATCTTTTTAACTCTTCTCTTTAAAATTTCATAAATCAAGAGCTGAGTGTTTAAATGAAGTATTAACAAGTTGTCACATGTCTACTAATCCAAAGATGGGCTCTTGTCCTCATTCTGTATTGCAGAACTTACCCGATGAGCTATGTAGGAAACACTAGTTTTTCTAAGAGGAAAGTTGGCTATTCTTTTAGAATCTCTGTGCAAAATTTCTTCTTTGATCGACCATTATATTCCAGCTGCACATATGGTGTCCACTCTCCCTATGCATTCCTTGTATTTCAAATCCTAGAGGGCTTTCTTTCAATACAGGAAACGTGTCTTCCTTTTAATAATTCCAACTGGAGGATGATTTGATTCACGATTATGTGTAGAGTTTGCATTTTATTTAAGCATGTATTTTTGTGTAGCATGTATTTATTAGTATACCTTATTTCATCTTGAAATCGAAAGGCTAGGTCATTCTTGGAAGGGATATTAAATTTCCTCATGCAGGCGTTCTTAGACTCAAAGGCTTTAAGGTTCTAGAGAGGAAAGGAAATGAATAAAATGGTTGTAGGCACAGTGGCTGGAGAGAACTGGCCTTGTCTTAAGGCACCAGCATCTTCTCAGTTGCAGTTGACTGCTGCCGTGTGAGAACAGTCCCAGTGCGTTAACATCCAGGTCTATAAGAGTAGCCAGAAACCTCAGCTTTTGTTGGAAATCTCCAAATATTTAAATTCTGGTACTTAATTCTAATTAAAACACTGTGTGAACCCAAAAACCATGTAAGTTTGTGGGTACTCAGTATGCAATTTCTTCTGTAAAACAGAGACTATATCATATCTAGAAATTTCAAAAATATACCATAAGACTCACCACTTCATTTAATAGCTATATAAAATGTCTATAAAAAGAAATATAAACTTAAAATGCACACCTAGATAACATATTTGGGAGAAATGCCTTGAGTAAGAGAAGAACTTCCGCTTCTCCCTACCTCCTTGCCATTGAAGAGTCTCCTGGTTCCAGGGACTGGTCCCATCAGCACCACCCACTTCCTCACCCTGACTCCCACCAATACAGGTACAGGAGCTTTACATCTTTTCAACACTCACTTCCATGCTTGCTGTCCAGGGAAATATGCTTTTCGATTTAAGGATGTCTGGGAATGTTATGAGAGTCAAAGAGGTTACTCAAGGAAGTTTTCAGGTCATGGACAGCATCATTCATGCTGGGCACCTATTGAGGAAAGGGATGGCAGGAAAGAGAACTCTCGGCCAGACAATAGCAGAAAGTTTGAAAGAATGGCTCTCAGCCTGTTGGCCTCAATGCATAGTGGACAAGTGAGGGCAGGACAGTTTACATATGATCGCTCAGCTCCTAGGCAGCCGCAGAGCACCGGTAATCATAGACTCTGAGTAGTCTACTGATGCAGATTCAGCCTCCACATTGCTGAAAAATTGAGAGTAAGGACCTCTGCAGAAATATTCCTCATCTCTGTGTCCTTGTCTCCCTCCAGGTCTCTCCCTCCACACCACCTCTCAACAGCTCTGCTCTCACCATACCTCTTTCTGGTGAGAAGAGACTTCATTCTCTCACACCTGATGTTTCTCCATATCCATCCCTCAGGCCTTAGGATTTTGGAAATAAACTCTAGAAGATTCTTCTTTTCTCAGCTTTTCACTCTGTCACGTTCATCTCTAAGACAATGAACACATTGAGTAGGCTGCTTGAATAGAGAGGAGGAAAAACTAAACACCAAGATAAAAAAAAAAAACTGTTAACATCTTAAAAAACGTTATCCTGCCACACAAATATGTTTAAAGCTATTCTAATTTTTATTTGTATTAATTCACAAATCTGGTATAGCAATCTTTTAGACTATGAAAAAATTCACATATTCAAAACAAAATTCTGTTTGAATGAGTGAGCTTTCTCTGTACTTCTTCCTTTTAGGCCTTTTAAAAGCGAGGTGAAGGTTCCAGTCTTCCGTTGTGTGCTCTTCCTTCTGCTCCTAAGGCACAGGAGAAATACACTTGAAAATACATAGGAAGCACTGTTTCCTAACTTGAAGCATCATCTGCTATTAAGGGTATTACAAACTATCAAGTGCTCTTAAACCAATAATTAGCGAAGTCTGGATGATTTTAGTACTATACCAGGACTGACTATCTTATACAGAAGAAGCCACTCATTTTCTGTCAAATAACCATAAATTTCCCTAAATGACAAGGAAGAAACAGAGACATAGGTCTAGTTGACTCCACTGTTTGTAAATGCTTGTCAGTTTCAAAAAAAAAGAATTCAATAAAATTCTCACCTCAGTTACTGTATCATCAAAGTCATCACACACATTTCTTTCACCTGCCAAAAAATCCTCTTAGGTGTTGTTGCCTGAATGCACAAGGAGCTTTAAAAAATGAATAAATGAGACTTGAAGAAAGTGTCTGCTGATGCCTTTAGGAACACTGTGGCAGGAGGTGGGGAAGATAAAAGAACTTTGTTTTAAGTGCTTATATCTTTGGTTATTCTCACTTCTTTCAGACCCCCTATTAACATCCAGCACCATCATGACTGCTTTAGCTTCCACATATCTCACCTTAAAATATTACTTGTTTCACATGATAATAAATTATTGTATATCTGATAGATATGAAGAACTTTAACATGCTATATTGCATTAATTATTATAATTTATTAATTTATTCAAATTAGTGAGCATCTATTATGGCAGATATTGTATGCTAATTGTTTTGACATAATAAACAGATGAATAAGAGAGAGCTCACAGTAGAGTTGGGGAAGCAGGATGAGGAAATGTGGTTATAATATGCTGTTGTATGTATTGTAATAGATGTAAGCAGGTTGCTCTGACAGATCATAAGAAGGAGTTAGAGAAGGCTCCCCAGGAGAGATGACCCTTTTGTTCAATATTCAAGAGTAGGTGTTCATCCGCCAGAGCAAGTGGAGGTGAGGGACCAACACATGCTAAATTAGAACAGCTATGTACATCAGTAGAACTAGAACATAGGGTGCAGCGTGGAGAACACTGCAAGAAAAAGTTTACAGAGAGGTCAAGTATGAAAGGCCTCATAGTTCATGGTAAGGCTTTTAGCTTTTGCAGTAGTGTGGGTCATAGGAGGAGTTTAACCAGCAGAATACTAGTTCAGATTATCATAGCGGAAAACACTCTCTGGCTGAAGCTTAGAGACTGTGTTGGAAATAGGCAAGAGTGCCAACAGAGAGGCCAGCTATGAAGTTTTGTTGTAATCCAGGATGAGGCCTGAACAAGGCAATGGTAACAGAGGTAGAGAAAAGGGGGCAGATTCAAGGACTGTTTAAGAGGTAGAGCTGTTAGACATGACGCAGTGATTTTGGGATCTGAAGAGTAAGGGAAGACAGTCTAAGTTTCTGGCTTTGGCAACTGGGTATATAGTGGTTCCAAAAACCAGCATGGAGAATTCAAGAAGAGGGTGAAATTCTACATGGGAGATGCTGAATTTATTTTTGGACACATATAGTGGAAATACCTGCGGTTTATCCAAAATCAGATGTATCTTAAGTAGTTGGGTGAAGGCTTAGTTCAGATGTGGGTGAAAGATAAAGATCTAAGATTTAACAGGTCTTAGTTGAAGCTATGAAAGTGGGTGAGATAAATCAAGAAAATGTATAGAAGATGGGTTAAAAATTACAGATCTGGGAAACCTTAACATTTACAGAGTAGGCAGAGGAAATGGAGACTGCAGGGAAAAGTTAGGTATAAATCCAAAAGATTAGAGCCCTAAAAACCAAGAGGTAAGGGGATGTCAGACGTAAGTGAGAGAAAGTAGTCATGTGTATCAAATTCTGCAGAGAGACTGGGCAACAGAAGACTTAAAAAGAATTACTGAGATTTAGCATCCTGGTGGTCATGGTGACCCTTGGGTAACTATTTCAATATGTAGTAGAGACAGTAGCCAGACTTTAGAACTTTGAGGACTGATTGGATCATGAGGGGTCATTGAGTATGGTGACGCCCGCCATACGAGTTTGCTGTGTCTTGCATGAGAACTCCCGTCCAAGTAGGTGAGTCATATTGGTCCTAAAAATACCTATTGGTCTACCGAGTGAGTCGTATGCCCTGGTACAAGGTAATATACATCCTGAGGAATGGGCAACTTTTCCTACTTTTTACAAAGGCATTGATAGGTTAGCTAAAGCGTGAGGGGACATGCTGTTTTCCAGTAATATTAACTGTGAAGTCCTAGAAAAGGAGGGTAACAGCTAGAGGGATGTAAGATTTGTTTGATTCTTAAAGATCACCTAGACTTGAACATACTTAAAGGCTAGAGGCTGAGACATAGTAGAAACAGAGAGTTTAGAGACAAGTGAAAAGAAAAAAATAGTTAACAGAGGCCCTGAGGAGGCAGAAGAGAATGAGATCTAGACACAGTTAAAAAAAATTAGACTTGGATAGAAGGAGAGATTCCTCTTTTACTGATACGGAGAAAAGGAGATAAGAGTGGGAGAAGATATAGATAAACTTATGGGTGAAGGGAAATAACAAAAAAAAAAAAAAAAAAAGGAACTAAAAACAAATGGTGGCCGAAAGAAACCAATTAGAAGTACTAAAAATGATAAATTTGCTCCTTGAAAAAAAAGTCAATATGCTACTCCAGACAGAAAGTGAGACTAGATAGATAACTCAGCAGTTTGTCCAGAATGTAGTTAAGGAGAGAAAGAGATAAATTTAAAAAAGAAAAAAGAAGCTACGACACATGGAAGGTAGAGTGACCAGGCCTGCAGATGTTTAAAAGAAATTCCAGAAGTTAGTAAAAGGAATGGCCTATAAACAATACTGAAAGAGAGAATGCATGAAAACTTTCTAGAACTGAAGAAAGATACGAGCTCTACATTAACAGGTTCGGAACGACCGCCAGACAGTTTGAATAAAAAACAAATTGTGATCGTGATAGATCAGGGGGAAAGAAGAAATATTCAACGCTACAAGAGGGAAGATAGTTTATCTATTGTGGCAGCTTGTATTATTTGCTTACAAATCTTTCCTCTCTACCCTTGCCAGGGTGGGTAGTATATACTTCCCTGGTCTCTTGATTTTGGACTTGGCCAATGGAATATGGGTAGAACTAACAATGTATAAACACCAAGTATGAAGTTCTCTTCAGTTTCAGCTCTTTCATGAAGGCTGTGTCCCTGGTAGGCCATTCCTTCAGCCTGGGTCCTTGGATAAAGACAGGAGAAACAGACCTAGGCATAACTGAAATCTTGGAGTTCAGTTAGACCTGTGCAAGCCTAGTCAAGATCAGTTGAAGCACAGTCAACTTATAGACTTGTGAGTATGAAATAAATGAATGCTAAGTCACTGAGGTTGAGTGGCGTTTTTTTGTTACGTAATATTACTGAAGCAGAAACTTTACTGATAAACCTACAAAGAAACAGTAATTAAACTAACAATTTATTTCTCGTTGAGATTAAAAAATAACAGAAGCTGAAGAAAGTAATATCCTAAAAGGCACACAAGAATAAAACAGTCAAGCTAATATTTCTACCTAGCTTAACTATCGTCAATATTGTTTGTGAAATAAAGACATTTTCAAACATACATAGGCCACGAGACTATATCTCATAGATTTTCACTGAAAAACTACTAAAGAATGTACTTCAGAACGTATCCAGAGAGAAGGAATAGGGTACATTCTGAAGCTATTCACAATAACAGTGAATTTAGAAACTATTGATAAATGTAATTGATATAAAAATAATAAAAATTTCTTTTAAAAAAGGTGTAATTTCGAACAATAATAAAGGAAACGTGTGTATTTATATATGCATGTGTAGGAGTGTGATCAGTATATAAGATTATGTATATACACACAGACACACATAGTTATATATACTTATATATATATAATTCATTTATTTATATGTAATTCAAAGCTTCTAAAATATCAGATTATGAAAAAGGTGAGGGGGATGACTAAAAGCATATAAAATGGGAAAAGGATGGTAGAAATATGTCTAAATGTATCAATAATTTCAATAAATATAAATGGACTATACCTGCTACTAAAGAAAAGTCTAATGGAATTTCAAAACAGATAAACAAAAGCACTGTCACAGGAAACTAGTAAATGGAATATATAATTATTTGTATTTAGTTTCTCAAGCTCAGATGGACTTAAAAATTGACCCTTTAAAGGCCATAAATTCAAAAAATGCCAAAGAAAACATAAAAACTATTTTCTCTGACCACAATTTAATGGAATCAGAAATTAACATGCAAAATGGCTAATTTTCTTCTCCAATACTTTTAAGAAAGAAGAAAATAAAATTAAATAATTTGTGGATTAAAATACTTCACTGGAAATTAGAAAGTATTAAGAACTAAAAGAAATTGAAAATATTATATAAAATATCATGAGATGCACCTGAAGATCAGAGACCCCATCTGTGCCTTAATTCTAGACCTTAGAAAAACGTTTATAACTTTAAGCTATATTATTAAAAATTTAAGAAAATTGGAAAATAACTTATTTAAGCATTCAAGAACTAGAATCAACTCAAGACTTAGAACATAGGAAATAATAAAAATAAAAGTATAAATTATTGAAATAGAAGCAAAACTCAACAATAATAGAACCAATAGAAATATTTAAAGAAAAAACCTCAGTCTTTGAAAACATGAACAAAATAGACAAAGTTGTAGTAAGATTAATATGAAAAAAAGTAAAAAGAGATATAACTAAAGAGTAGACATTTTAAAACATCATAAGATACATTTTTAAAATCAAGACAATTGCACCAATAAATTAGCAAATTAATATAAAATAAATAATTTTCTAGAAAAATATAAACAAAACTGAATAAAGAAAAAATGAAATCATTAGTCAAAAATTATTTATTCCAAAATAAACTAGTTTTAAATTGTTGTAGAGATGAGTTTTATCATACTTAAAAGGAGCAGACAATCCTTACATTATAAAATTTACTCCTAAGAAGGAAAAAGAGAAAATGCTATCAAATTCATTAAATATGGCCTCAACATGCACCCTAGACCAGGACAGCATAAGAAAAGTCAATTCAGTCTCATTATCGAACAGACATGCAGAACTACTTAATAACCCATAGTTCACAATTCATATACCTGCAGGCCAGCAGGTGGATAAGATAAATGACTGAAGCACGTTTGGTGGGGATCAAAAATGCGGTGTAGGGACGGTGGAAATAGGACACACATAAACATATTGTTGTGAGCTTGTGAGAGCATACCCTTAGTTTTATTAAGATTAGCTAAATTTTTTGAAAGGCAAATCTGGAAATCTATACGTATAATCTCCTGATTTTTAGATGTTGACGATGTATTCAATTTTTGTTTCCCAACTTTTTGTGAGCCAGCTGCACGTGTCCATGGACTGAATTTGGTTGGAGGGCCAGAAACAGCTCTGGTTGACTATTTCCCAATGTTGCTATGAGGGCCTACAGAGAGGCTAGGGAGAGAGTATATCGATCCATTCTCCCTGACCGGAATAGATCATTGCTCAGCTGACCGCCAGAGCCTTTGGCTGGGCCTAGAGCCCAGTTTCTGACTGGGAGCCAGAGATTTGACTACTGAGTCAGCACTGGTGCTTGGCCTACTCACTGCCCTGCATGAGGTTGTTTGGTTATCTTGTGTGGCCCAATCACTTTTCTTCACAATTGGCCATTTCTGCTCAAATATGTCTATCAGTTTTTAAGTCCAATCCTAAATATTCTCGCCAACATCTTATAGAGTCTCTTCTACTGCCTCGTTTTTTTAAAGGTCTGATGGGAGTGAGAGTTCTTTTCCTTTAGGGTAGGTGTGGTCTGTCACTTACACTTTAAAGTTATTTTACGAGCTTCAAGATAAAAACTAGTGTCTGCAAATATCTTCCCTCAAATAAGGATTATCTTTTCAAGAGAACACATAGCCAAAACATTCCTGGCAAATTGTCCTTCATCAGGAAAATCTGGCATTATTCAATGCTGTGATGTCATCTCTAGTGAGCAGAACATATGAAACCAATGTTCTTTATTGTGTTCAATGATTGTTGACCCATTATTGGTCTATTGCTACATGACCCAATGTTGTAGATTTATTTAAAGGAGTTTAATGAATTATTATTCCTTTTATTTTTGTTATTCCTAGTAAGTTGCAAGATTGACACATAACGTTTCTCTCCACATTTGGAATTGTGCCAGTAACACAATACCAAGATCACAATCAGAAACAACTCAAATATATTCTGTAATAATGCAGGGGGCCCATCAGAATTGGCCTATAGCTTCACCGAGAAACATCCGCCTGTTATACAACAGGAAATCAGGTTACTTTTAAGGCAATCCTCCTGTTGCAAACTTTCTTCATCAGAATATGTCTGTACACAGAAGAGAAAGAGGAAGCCTCAGACACTTAGCTTAACATTTCTAGCTTCAAACTTGCTTTGGGCTGATATGTTAAGATAATTGACGCCAGAGTGATATTCAAATGCCTTAGTTATCTAGTTTGTTTTCCTATTTCTGCATTTTGCTTTGCACATTGTGATACACTCTGTATCAGGAAATAGGTGGGAAAGCACGGTTCTTATTCTAGGTATATTATGGAGAATCTAGGGGATTCTTAGAGTGGGTACATGTACTTTTTTTAACCATAAAAAGGAAAGACTTTTTAAAAATTATGAGTACCTGGCCAATACTTCTCAGGTCTGATACTGCCTGCATTCTGAAGCCTGTCTTTATTCTGCCTACAGAATTATGTGAACTATGAACATTCATGTGTAGAAATTAACTTGAGTAAGTATATTTTCTATTTTATTTAGCATTCACAACCAAAACAGGGCTATTTTTGATGACTACAATCAATTGCCTTCATGCCCAAATCTAAGCTTCCTAAATCAGAAAGTGCCAGAAATTACACTTTGAACCTCCAAATGGTGTGAGTTGAACAGAAGTGTATTTTTAGATACCAAATGTGCTCTCATATCCTTCCAACTCTGAGAAATCAAACAAGCAGGAATTTCATTATCTGGGTGTTCAGCCTTTATCCCTCACAACTGGCCCTGTCTTCCTGTGACCCTGTTCCACTGCACCAGACAGAGCCATAACTGTTTCTCAGTGTTCATTTCCATTGCACCACCACCCGCCCTCCTTCTCCCTCCCTCTCCCTCTCCCCTCCCAGCAGCGAAATGCTTCAACAGAAGGGAGAGAAAACTCAAAGAATCCCCCTTTACTAGCTAGAACTAAGATGAATTGTGTCAGAGTTTAGAGCCCCGTTGTTGCTTTGGCTTGAAATCACTGCCCTTGGTTTCTGCCAAGGCGGGTGTCAGCTGGTGAATTATAACACTGGCAGACAGGACTGAGATAAGCAAAAAAATACAATGACAGCTGCTACACAGAACTATTCTTTCTGGCCTAGTGAATACAAAAATACATTGTATAAATAAAGACAGACAGCTTCATTATGCAATTGTCTACTACTGTGTCACTGCTAAATAACAAGTATTGATTCTGGAAAATATATCCAGACTCTTCAATCTAATATGGTCTTGTGCTTGGCGTGCATGGGGGCAGTAAGGAAAGTAATCATCTAATCTAACTTCCTAACATTAGAGCTGAAATAATATGTAAATTTAGTGTACTTTAGATATTTGAAATTTAGATTTTTTCAAAGCCTATTTTGCATGCAAGTCCACAACTATATATATATATATATTTTTTTTTTAAGTAAAATTCTAGAGCTTTGACTGGGTTTTCACAAATTATGAAGAAAGCGGGTTTATTAGTCTGCTCAGGTTGCCGTAACAAAATACCATAAACCCAATACCAAATATTATAGAACAAAATACCATAAAATACTGGGTGGCTTAAGCAACAGAAATTTATTTTCTCACAGGTATGCGTGCTGGAAGTCCCAGATCAAGGGTCACTTTGTGGTGAGAACTCTCTTCCTGGCTTGCAGATGGCTGCCTTCTCACTGCATCCTCACATGGCAGAGAAAACAAGAACATGCTCTCTGGTGTCTCTTCCTATAAGGACACTAATCCTATTGGGTCAGGGCCCCACTCTTATGACCCCATTTAACCTTAATTATTTCCTTAGGGGCCCCACCTCCAACTACAACCACACGGGGGGTTAGGGCTTCAATATGTGAATTTAGGGGGACACAAGCATTCAATTCATAACAGTGTGTTTGGGATAACTTGATTTTTGTTATAAATAAACTGCTTAACGAACTTAACCACTTATCTTCTAGTTAGTGATTTCTAATATACTAAATATCATTTTTAGTGAGATATTATGTAGGAACTATCTTTCCTTATTTATTAACACAATACTAGGTATTAATCAGGAGAAGCAAGATATGTGTAGAATGCAGCAGTCTTCAAAGTATGGCTCATGGACACCTGTGGGTCCCCAAGACCTATCTGGCAAGGTCAAATCTATTTTAAGAATAATACTCAGTTGCTATTGGTCTTTTTCGTGTTCACATTTATGGTGGTTCACTGCCTCAATTCATGTTAAACTGCCAGCAACTTTACCCCCATCACTTTTGCACCACCAGTGTGAATACATATATACGAATATATATATATACACACACATATAAACATACACATACATATATATTTATGTGTTATATATATGCCATTATCATTGAAGACTGTCCTTGATGAAAAAGTGAAATTTATAACTTTTATTAGATTTTTACCCTTGAGTACCCATCTCTTTAATACGCTGTGTGTCAAAATGAGAAGTATTCATAATGCCCTTGCTGCATACTGAAGTGCTATGATTGATGGTAATCCTGAGGAAAAGCATCTGTGTGATTGCTTGAGTTGTAAGCTGAACTGGCCACTTTTTTTCATGAAACACTACTTTTACTTGAAAGGACAATTGACAAAACAAATTATAGTTATTCAGACAGGTATTTGGCAGATAGTTTCTTAGAAACTAATGAAGTGAGCATGACACTTCAAGGAAAGCAACTGACAGAATTTGTTTCCAATGGTAAAATTTGAGCTTTCAAGGGAAAATTCAAATTTCGGAAAACTTTTATTTAACATTGTGTCTTAAAAGTGCTTAAAAGACTTCAGTGTTGTTAACTGATGTGATTTCTTTTTTTTTTATCTTACGTAAAGAAATATGTCCACACTTAGAGGCTGCTTAACTCAATGAACCAATATTTTCTATATGATCAATGCTTGATGTCGCACAATCATTTGTGAATAAAGGAGTTATTAAGCATACAATATGGACCAATGGATTTCAACCTAACAGAATACAAAAAATTTCTTGATATGGTTTCAAATTCCATCGGAGCTAAACTTTAAGGGACTGCCTCTGATTGAGCTTTTGGCATAGTATCAAATGATTACATACAATACCTAAAAAGGCTATTGACACTCTCCTCCCATATCCATCTGCATGTCCATATGAGCCTTCATATACTTTCACCAAAACAATACATTTTGACAGATTGAGCAGAAGTTGGTCTGAGAATCCAGCTGTCTCCTATTAAGCAAGACATTAGAGAGATTCGGCAAAACACGTAAAACAATGTCACTCTTCCTAGTAATTTTTTTTCTCTTAAAAAGAATGTTACTTTTTGTAAAAAATATGTTATCTATATTAGCATGTAATTTTCTCATTATTATTGATTTAAATGAATTAATAAATATTATTTTATAAAATGTTTAGTTTTATGATAAACCTTGAGAGACACAGCCCACATAAATAAAACCTCTTTGGGGTTCTCAATAGTTTTTAACAGCGTAAATGGTCCTGAGATCAAAACAGTGTGAGAACCACTGGTGTAGTGGAAAGATAGCATTTGGCAACTGGAAACCCCCATTTTTTTTAAATGTAATTTCTGATCATTATTTTGTGAGTTGGGGCATGTTACACAATTCTGAGCTGTAGTCACATCGCTTATAAAATAGAGATGATAAGGCCTACTTCACATAGTTTTTGTAAGGATCTATTTAATGAGATCATGAACATGAAAGCACTTTATAAACTGTAAAGTGCTAAACGATTTCAGTTGTTGTGTTGACGTTTGTCTCTAGCGTAGACTTACTGGACTGGCGAGATACTGAAAGATCACAGAATTTTCTATTACCTCTTTATTCTTGTTTTGCCCCTCTTAATCCTGCTCATCAACAACAGCAAAACAAAGATGATACATGTCATCCTTTTATTCAAGACTCTCTACAACACAGCCCCAATTTACCTGTCCCCTGTAGCCTTCCACAAGTGCTGTATGTGACCAGGACTCAGAGAGGCTATGGTCATAGGAACTCTGTTTGTAGGTCCCGCATGGCACTTTCTGCTCATGCTCTTCTCTCTGCCTGGGATGGTATGTAGAGCTCCTCTATCTTCAAGACCTGCTTCAAAATCCTTATGAAGCCATTCTTGCCCCTCCCTCCTCTCCTGAATTTGGAAATCATTTTTCTCTTTTTTGACTCGGCATATTAATTTAGCCTCTTTTTTGTTTTTTTTTTTTTTTTGTGAGGAAGATCAGCCCTGAGCTAACATCCGTGCTAATCCTCCTCTTTTTGCTGAGGAAGACCGGCTCTGAGCTAACATCTATTGTCAATCCTCCTTTTTTTTTCCCCCAAAGCCCCAGTAGATAGTTGTATGTTATAGTTGCACATCCTTCTAGTTGCTGTATGTGGGACGCGGCCTCAGCATGGCCAGAGAAGTGCGCACCTGGGATCTGAACCTGGGTCGCCAGTAACAGAGCGCGTGCACTTAACCGCTAAGCCACAGGACCAGCCCCTAATTTAGCCTCTTTACGTGGGCTTCTCCTGGTTCACTTGCCTTTATAGTTATCAAAGCTCAGGCCACTTCTCTTCCACCATGATTCTCACCAAAAGGATTTTGTTAAGCTCACCTCTGTTATCCTTTACAGAGAGTGTTGCTTATAGGAGGTAATTAGTAAATTTGCATTGAGTAGAATTGAACCAGTAAATAGGGTAAAGCCTTTCTTATATGGTGAGAATAATTTGTTTATAAGGGACAAAGCGGCATACGAGGCTCAAATTCTTCTGAAGTCTGAAAACCATTCTCTTAGCATGTATTGTAGGGGGAACGGCAAAAGATTATTTCGGATTTTCTTACTGAAGCAGGTAAATATCACTTCCCTCTCACACCTGTCTCATAACTTCCTGTCGCTGGTGATACATATGTCATGGTTTTCTAGCACACCTATGTTTCCGTGCGTCAGTTCGAGTTGATTCAATAAATTGAACTAAAAAAAAAAAATTCAAACTCTTTGCAGTCCATTTCAGAACCTTTATTTTGCTTTTGTTTTCTATTTTTTACTTTTCAGGAATTTGTTTCTGTAGAGATTATTGAACTATTTTTTCAGATCTCAAAGGATCTCTAGCTTTTAATTCACGTTTGAAGATGGCCACGTGGATTTCCTGTCCCTCTTGGTAAACTGTAAGATTAGTGAGGAGTAGTTCTGACCAATAGGACTTCTTACAATAATGGAAATGTTCTCTGTTTGTGCTGCTTGGCACAATAGCTGCCAGCCACAAGCAGATTTTGAGTCCATGAAATGTGGGTAGGGCAACTGAGGAACTCAATTTTAATTTCTTTTCAGTTTAATAAGTTTAAATTCAATTTAAATTTAAATAACAGTGGCTAGTGCCACTATATTTGACAGCACAGATGTAAAGTGAGTCAAAAACTTTTGCTTGTCTGGGGCAAGTGGCCCATGAAATTGTAAATCGAGAGAAATAATCTAAAAGTAAAAAGGCACATATGTACGGTGATGGATAAAAATTAGACTGTTGGTGGTGAGCATGATGCAGTCTATACAGAAACTGATAAATAATAATGTACACCTGAAATTACACAATGTTATAAACCATTATGACCTCAATAAAATAATTGGAAAAAAAGAAAAATAAATAAATAAAAGTAACTAAAATTACTCTTTTTTCTTCAAGAAACACAAAACAGAGAATGCTTTTTATTTTTAAATGGAAAGAACAGGGAAGGAGAGAAGAATTTATGGTGAGGTACAAACAACAGAGAAATTGGAAACACAAAAACAGATATACAAAATGACCAATATGCACTTAAATTGAAAACCGAGGGAAAGGAAAAGGTAGACAGGACACACTGGGGTTCTAAGAAGTTAGTTACACACACTTCCATTTTATCCTCTTTCATTTGGATCATGTCTTCAGGTTATCACTTCTAATCTTACCCTTTTATATTCTTGTTAATCACTGCTCATCATTGTCTAATTGTTTTCTTTCATCAAACTTAAAGAGAAGTGGTGTTCCCTAAGATAATTCTAGAATTTCACTAAGATGAAATTAATTCACTGTGTTGCCACGGTAATGCCCAGAAAAATATCCTGACGAGTGCACAAAAATAACTCAAGGGCAGGCGTGAGTATGGATTTATTTAGAAGCGTGAAGAAAGGAAGTGTCAGAAAAATAGTATTCTTATTGAGAAAGAGAAAGAGAAAAAAATACTGTTTTAAGTTTAGTGGGAAATTTGGATATATATTAGAGAGTTTCCCACTTCTTCTTTGAGCCCCTTATTGCTTTACTAAATGATCTATGAAGCTGTAAATTTAAGATGTTGATAATTGGCAAACATGTTTAGTAAAGGTCATGAAGTTCCACAAAGAAAAGTTAATAGTATTTGCTCCTTAGTAATCTCTAGACTGTGAGTAATATTGATTCAGCTACACCGGCTAAAGCAGGTGGTAGGCCTAATGACCACTTTAACAAGAAATCAAATCCACAACATTACCGCAAAAACTGATAACATTCTTAAAGACCACCACTAAAGTAGTACACTGGAAATACTGTGCACGACCTCAGCTAAGGAAACTATACAGTGGAAAATAGAATAAACTTAATTCATGCTCCTTACTTCTAAGAATGCTCCTTCTCAACCTTTTCAACACTCTCAAGACTCTTTAAGCAGTAATAATTTATAAAATTGCCAACATTTCACTAGGATTAAAAAACAACAACCCAGTAAAAGGAACTTTGAAGTAAATTTCATTACACATTAAGTCTGAAAAAGGCAGTGTTTTTTAAACTAATGGTCCCAGAACATTGTGAAATCAATTTAGGAGGTCTCAATAGCAGTGTTTATCTCTTTAACCAAAATAGATGGGATAGACTGGAGTGTAATGCATGTAGGAACGGTATCATTGAGAAAAATATACGTTTATTTGTATTTTGGTTATATTGTATAATGTTTTTCTATTGCAAGTTACCTGGCCAAAGACTGTTCTAAGTAAACATTCAATTGATTTCGTGCTAGTTCAAAACAGGCCTAAAACTACACACCAAAACACACATTTTTTTTTCTTGACAATGGATAAACATTTTTAACATATTCATGGAAATTTCCTTCTTGATATTTTTGGGTTAAAAAGATAGTGAAGTTGTGAGGGTTTATTGAATTGAAAATATAAATATAGGGACTATCTGAGTATTTACCATTGAGTTTCTGTAGTTAATTGGTGCTGGGCATTCCGTGGGCTCTTTCAGTCTTGAAATACCTGCTGTTCAGTTCTGGGAAAATTTTCTTGAATTACTTCTTTGGTGATTTCCTTCCCTCTGTTTCTTTTGTTCTCCCTTTCTGGAACTTTTATTTGGATGTACCCCTAATGGAATAATTGGCTAATTTCTCATCTTTTATTTTCTGTTGATGTGTTAACTCTCTTTTGCTGCACCTTCTGGAAGATTTCCTCATCTTAATCATTTGGGTATTTTATTTCTTCTACCACACTTTTAATATCCGACAGCACCTCTCTCCCATTTTTTTATATGTTCCTTGTTAGTGAGCCTGTGCCTCTGACTGTGAACTTCACAAGAGTTTCTCAGTTTTTTCTCCGCCGTTAGGTGGGCCAGGATGGCTACAACTGACTGGAGTTGGATATTTCCTTTTCTTCAAGTCAGTTAGGCTCTGATAATGCCTTTGCAGGTTAGGATCTGATTAATTAGTGTCTCTTGAGGGCAGGCTGTGTTAAGAACAGAGTGTTCTGGCAGATTTCAAAATGGTTCCTTTTCCCCTCCCCCTGCAGGAAGACTGAGAGATTTTACTGTAAGTGACTGGTTAAACTCCTGGAAGTAAAATTCACAGTGCCCCCCGCCCCCGCCTCCCCCCCCCATTACTGGGTCCTCCTGGAGTTTTTAACTTTCAGAGTTGTCCACGTGAACCTCCAGCAATTAGTCAATTACAGTTCAGTTTGTCCTGCTTCTGCACTAGCTGTATCCAGTCCTGAGTCTCTGCTCTATAAGCTGTAAATATGCTCCTTTTTTATAGCATCTTGTTTCATGATTCCACTGTGTTCTATCTCTAAAAGATACATAATTTTTTATATTAGTTCACCCTCCATGCCTAGTCTCTGTTTCCTCCACTTTACTCCTTTTCTGTTTTGGACTGTTATTCACATTGAATGCTGCTGTGAAATGTCTGACTATTTGTAACTGTTTGCTCATACCTAAGGGTACAGTGCTGCTGAAAAGCTGACTGGAAGCTCTGCATATGTGGGAAGGTCCTGTGGACTGTGGTCTTCATTGTAGAATGAGCCACCTGGGCTTTGTGTCTGTGGAATGACTTATGTCAGTGTCTTAGACCTTTGCCCTTTGCTTTCTCTCTCCATCCTTGAGCTGACCTTTTGAACTTTTACCTGAATTTTAGAATATTATTCCTGCTCCTCTGTACTTTGTGTAAATTTTGTATAAAATTTAGTATTCTTTTTTAAGTTTCCACAAAAGAAAACCCTGTCTGGATTTTAATTGAATTTTTTTTTTTTTTTTAATTTTTATTTATTTTTCCCCCAAAGCCCCAGTAGATAGTTGTATGTCATAGCTGCACATCCTTTTAGTTGCTGTATGTGGGACGCGGCCCCAGCGTGGCCGGAGAAGCGGTGCGTCAGTGCATGCCTGGGACCCGAACCCGGGCCGCCAGCAGTGGAGCCTACGCACTTAACCACTAAGCCACGGGGCCGGCCCTTAATTGAATTTTTTAATCCTTAAGCACAGCACCCACCCACTTCTCATTTATTTAGGTTTTCACTTGTTCTCAATAATGTTTTAGTGTTTTCTCTGTAGAGGTCTTGCACATCTTTCATTAGATTTGTTCTTAGATATGTGATGTTTTCTGATTTGCTTTAGTAAATGGTATTATTTTGAAAAATCTTTCTAATTGCTTGTTGCAAGTCTATAGGAATATAATTTATATATACTGACCTTTTTTCAATAAATTTCATAAATTAACTTTTTAATTCTATTAATTTATCTGTGTCTTCTTTTGTAATTTCTCCCTATGCAATCCAGTTGTCTGCTAATAAAATAGTTTTCACTCTTCCTTTGCAATGTATACACCTTTTATTTCTTCTTCTTGACTCATTGCACTGGCTAGGGTAACTATGGAATGAGAATAGCAGGCATTCTTGTCTTATTCCACCTCAAGAGTAAACCATTCCATAATTGAGCAATAAGTATGATATTGAGGTTTCTTTCCTTTAAAGATACTTATCAGATTAAGGAAGTTTCCTTGTATTCCATGTTTATGGTGTATTTTTAAATAATTATTGGATATTGAATTTTATCAGTGGCTTTTCTGCATCTAAGATTATCATGATTTTTCTGTCTTATCCTTTTAATGTGGTGAATTAAATGGATTGATTTTCAAATGTCAAACTAATTTTACATGCTTGAAATAAACCCATTTTGGTCATGATATATTATTTCTACATATTACTAGAATTCGCTAATATTTTATTTATGATTTTCATGTGTTAGTGAAAGTGATTTATCTGTTGATCTGTAATATTCCTTTCTTATAAAGTCTTTGTCCGATTATGGTATCAAAATCGCTAAATATTTCCTCTTTTTCTGATATCTAGAAAAATTGTGTGAGATTGGTTTTATAATTTTCTTAAATATTTGGTAGAAATAAATAATAATAGCATCTGGATCTGGAGATTTCTTTATTGGAAGGTTATTAATTATAGATTCAATTTTTTAAAATGGATATAGCAATACCCAGGTGTTTTATTCCTTCTCGTATTTATGTTGTTTGTGTTTTCCTAGAAATTTGTCCATTTCATCTACTTTTAAAATTTATTAGACTAAAGTTTTTTATAATATACTCTTATTGACTATTTAATGATTCTAGGATCTGTGGTGATTCATCCTTTTGTATTCCTGATATTAGTTATTTGTGTTTTCTCTCTTTTTTTTTTCCTTTATTTTAGTCTCATCTTGGGTTTATTAATTTTATTAGTTTCGAAGAAACAACTTTTGCTTTTTTTCTCTTTTTTTTGTTTTATTAATTTCTGTTCTTATTGTTTCCTTCCATGTAGTTTCTTTGGATTTACTTCCTCTTGTTTTTATTTTGCCTCTCTCTGCCCTTGGGTTAACAAAACCCATGGACATTGGACATTTTTAAAAAGTGTATCTTCTCAAATCCATAAATGGGGTGTACGGTATGGATAATTTAATAATCTATTAAAAACTGTAATTTTAAAAATTATTTTTAATTAATACTTCCTGTCAGAAAATTACAAACAGTTTTTTGAGGTATAAATTTAAAACATTCTAATAATGTCATGTAATTGGGAAAAATCTTTATAGAATCGAAAGATTTTGATTAAATTAACAAATGTGTTAGAGAAAAAATCACCAAAAGTAGCAGTATTTCTAAAATTGTAAGGAAGAACTAAGTATAGGGATTCTTTGAATTCATAATAAAGTGATGTACAGAATGGAGAAGACAAAAGCTATATGTAAATTTCAAATAAATTCCAATTATTAATGTACTTTAAAGTGGAAAATAACTCATATATTATTAGTATTGCTTTCAGAAAAGGTAAAAATTAAGAGACTATTATACTCTTCCATAGGTAATTTAAAAAATTTATAAATTATGAATCAGCCACATAAAAATTCTGAAAGTTGTGAAATAAATTGTTAAAATGTGAATGACTTACACTGAGTTAAAAATGTACTACTATCAAATAGAATATTGATTGGATTGCAAAATTAAAATTTCATGGGATTAAAAAATTACTATAAATTTATAAAAACAGCTTCCATTTTCATCTTCTACTCTTTTGTCCTTACACTTCTGCTTTAATAATCTTTCTTTTAGCCTTTTTTGTTGAGCATGTACAAGAGTTTAAATTATCTTCATTTAAAGTACCATTCTTTTAGAGCAACCATAGGATGTATGTTATGAAAAAAGCTTTCTCATGAATATTTGTGATGAATGAACATTCTCTGCAAAGCAATAGTAATGGTTTGGTGATCATAGTTTGTAACGATCAGGATATAGCTTTTGCACTGTATTGGTAAAAAATTCTTAAGGAAAAAACAATGGTGATCTGAGCTTGTAATCTAGGACAATGTTTATAATTTATTAGTGATCAGGTATATAGTATGTGCTGCACAGAATGCCAATCTACTCATATGCAAAGTCTCATTACAGTTCACAAGTACCTGCATAAAGAAGGTATTATTTGACTCCTTTAATAGATGAGATAGATAAGGACTAGGGAGGTTTAAGCATTTACCCAAGGTCAGTTGAGTAGTACTGAGATTTGAATCCAAGAAATCTGATTAGCGTGCTGACTATATTTTTTTAAAAATACGGAATAATGAAAATAAATTTTACAGTTCTCTATTATTTAAACAAATGGCATCCTAGAAATCAATATTATCTTTCAGGTGAAAGATATTTACAGCTTTTGATTTCCATTTAGAGCTTTCTGATGTTTGAAATGATCTTAAATTTGGAACAGCAGATTTTTCTCAAGACTTTTGATAGTCAAAGATAGCTCTGAGAACAAATAGCAAGAAGCTTTTCCTAGTGGCTGAATATCCTCCTATTTAGGAAGTATGCTAACTTTGAACAATGTTCTACTTATTTTTCTTGACCCCCAAGGAAACAATGATCTTACAGGCATCAACAATAATGATTTCTACTCTTTAAAATATGCTGTTTACCATAACACCTAGATTTTACTGTTGAGACAAATTTTAAACGTTTTGTAGGACAAATGTGTGGGTGATATAAATAATTAAAACTGCTTCTTTTTAAGTCTAAGAGTACTCTTAATACAAACAAAGCTTTATTTTAAAATACCACACAAGCCTTGAAAATTTAGACTCTTTTTTTCTTGGTCATTTCATGTTCAAATATTTACTATTTCCTGGGCTTTCCAGACAAATGTTTTCACTCATGTAGCCATGGCTGCCATCCCCAACTCCTCTCTCTCAGTTATAAGCTGTTTTTGTTGTGTTTAGGGGAAGAATTGGCCCTGGTTAGGTAAGGCTGATGGAAGAAAATCATATCCCACCCAAAAGGGTGTTCCCTCAATGCTTTCAGAAGTGCATTTAAGTGCATTTTGCAATTAAAAGTAAATTGCTATAATGATGATGACAAGTTTAACCATTTTCAGAATATGGTCAAAAAGGAATGCAAAATTCCCTAGAGGAATTTTTTTTTTTAATGCCAGGGTTATCTAATTTCAAGCTGGTTTTCTGATAAAGAAAAGTAATTCCCTTCTGAAGCAGAAAACAAAATGTCTATTAACAAGCATCCCATGGGATTCCTTTTTTTGCAATCTTTGTGTTTTTGTGGCATTGAGAGAGAAAAATTAATGTTCTTGGCTTCTTTTTCTTATTGTTTATAGCAAAATCTGATGCTTTGCATGCATGCTGTTTTTACTATGTCAGTATATCAGACTATCCGTGGAGAGAGTTTATTATAAAGCTTATATATCTTCTTTTAACTAAATTGGAGAGAGGAGAGGTAATCATCTTGTGCATTTTATTGCTATTGGAGTCTCACATAATCACTCAATCTGGAATGTAGTTCACATGAGGACTTCATATAATTTCTTCCAAATTTATTCAATTCATTTTGCTCTGGAATTCACAACGCCATGGCTCTTATTCTTAAATATCTTTACCTCATTTTATTCCCAATATATCTCCAATTTTATATCCTTCTCAATCTTCTCATAAAATAAAACCAAAACAAAGCAAACAGCCAAAGAAGAACATTACTTGCAAATGTTTTATGTTGTTGTAATAAATGAGTTGTTTTACTGTCAATTTCAAGGATGTTCAAACAAAAGAGTAACAATAAGCTAAGTGATCAAGATGCTGTACTTGCCTCTGTTCTTTGCTTTGTTGAGGAGCAAACAAGATCAGAGTCTCCAAGCTTGTTTTTCTAACATTTACTAGTATCTTAAAACCAGTCCTTAGAGTTCCATAACATGTTCGATTATATTTTGTCTGAATATAAACAGGTCTCACTAAGTCTGTATTTTAGAATTGAAGAGCAGGAAGCTCTCTTAAAGTTCATCTACCACAAACTGTGTATTTCAAGATTAGAACAGTGGAGGATAGAGACCTGTCTACTGTGACTCACTCAAGGGCTCTCAACCAGGTGGCAGATCCAAAGAATCAACCGAGGGTTCCTGACTTGCAGCCCCGTACTTTTGGAAACATCATGCTGCCTTCACTAAAATCTAGCATATATTAATATGTACACATTCATGTTCCACAATGAATATAAATACACTTTGTGCTTCTCTACGTTTGTAAAGGTGTATATATTGGTGCGAGAAAAACCAAGTGGTTAAATGAGAGAATGGGAAGGCATGGAATTTAACTCGTATTTTTAAGGAGGAAAAAAAAGCAAGGCCATACATGGCAAGTGAAAGGTATTTTAAGCCATGAAGGTCATTATCAGCCCATGTTCTGTCAACGACAAATTTGAACAAGCTGCAAGGGAAGGAAAATGTATCCCAGGGAAATTCTAGTAAGTTGAAAAGCTTGAGCAGGAAATGAACAAAATACAGTGTTTACGAGGAAAAGTTGGTCCAATGTCATCTTTGATGAAAATATTTGAATTATGTGTTTTTCTTTTGCAAACTAATAATCGAAATAATTCATAATGTAGCGTTGAACAATGAATGCAAAATGATAATCAATTATTTATGTCAACTATAAGAATCACTGCTGAGAAAATATAAAGGTATTTATATTTGATTCTTTTTCTTTTCTCAAGAGGTATCTGCTTAAATAATTCATTCAACCTAGTACTTCTTTTTACCCTTACATGGGAATATGTCTTATTGTCTGAAATACCATAATATTTTTTTTTCTAATTTACATGTATGTATTAAATATACATTTAAGCTGTGGCTTGCATCTTTCTCCCCATGTCTATTATCATAGCAATAACTTCCTTCCAAAGCACTTTTCCTTTGAGAATGTTAGACAGTAAAAGCACTAGGAGTCATGCTGCATAGACAATAGTAACGAAGATGTCTGGAGCAGCTTGAAATCGGTCATTTTTCTCTAAGTGATGTAAAAAGTATTTTTAAACATGTCTACAAATTAGTAGACCAAGTACACAATACAATACTCAATGAATTGTACAAATTTCAGGACAATCACTAAGTATTTATCATGTGTACTAAACTTGAAAATAACCGATTTTTGCCTTCCAAGGTTTTGTTTTCTTGTTTTATTCATAAGATACTCAAGGCTATTAAATGACCCCTATCCACAGAGAAAGACGATTTTGCAGATCAGGCATTGTTTGTGTTGCTGTTATTTAGAAAGGTGGTGGGAAGTTCCTTGCCCAATTCCTGCTTCCTCAGGGTCCCAAGTAGTTATTGTTTCCTCTGGATGCAAATATTCTGAAGGTCTGTCCTGCCCTGTTGCCTTGTGTGTGCCTCAGAGGAAGGGAGGGGACACTCTCTTTCACTCTCTGATTGTACAAATGATTGAGGTGGTGGAATGGGTGGAGGAAAGCTATATGTCAGACTGCTTACCTAAGTGAGGAAGCTCCCTCCAACTGCTGAACTTTGCTCTCTCTCCACAGTACTAAATGCATCTCAAATTCTTGCAAAACATTACCCAATTGTTTAAAAACCTGTAACCAATCATTTTTCTAAAATCTAAGCTTGTCCTTCAAATACTTTTTTACAAGAAAATAAACTGAGCATGTAAAACTCTTGGTAGGGAGCAACAAGTGGCTCAAAACATCTCCTATTTTTCCTAAAAACTATATTGTATTTTTGATGTATTTATCATCTATAAAGTATCAAAGAATAAATCAAAAGGTATTCTTTTCTGATGAGAGCCCACCACATTCACTCCTTTCAAAGCACGTGTAACCTGGCACAGGTAAAATGTTTCTCTTTATAACACTTATCTGAAAGACTCAAAGCAGTGTTTGATTTTTGTCTTTCTTTCAATTTAACTTAATAAACTTTTATTGAACTCTTACTATGTGCTAGGCAATGTGCTAGGTACTAAGAATATGAATATGAAGGAAACCTGGCCTCACAGAGCTTTCTAATACAAGAGACAAACATTTACTACACTAATAATATGTGTAGGTATGAAATGAGAAATTATCAACCCCTGGAAATAAACACAAGTACATATAAAGCACAGAGGCAGCACAGAGAGAGAGAGGGGAGGGGTGATGGAGTCAGGGAAGGCTTCCTGAGGAGGACATGTCTGAACAGGTTTTTGACAGGTGAATAATAATTTACCCAACAGAGAACTGATGGGGTAGGATAATCCAAGCAGAAAGACAGTGTTATGGGTTGAATAGAGTCTCCAATACCTCAGAATATGACCTTATTTGGATCTTTGTCAAGTTTAAGTCTTTACCAAGTTAAAATGAGGTCATTAGGGTAGGCCCTAATACAACACAACTTGTGTCGTATTGATATTCACAACCACATGAACATCAAGGAGAGATCGGAATGATATATCCAGATTCTTCCTCACAGCCCTCAGAAGGAACCAACCCTGCTGACACCTTGATCTCAGATTTTCTAGTGTCCAGACCTGTGAAACAATAAATTTCTGTTGTTTAAGCTACCCAGTTTGTGGCGCTTTGTTATGGCAGCCCTAGCAAACTAATATAGACAGTGTTTGACAATATTATAAAGGAGTGATATTATAAAGATAGGGAATAAAAAATATAAGTTGATTGAGGAACTACCAGTAGTTCTGAATGCTGGGCTCATAAAAGCATGTGATGGTGGAATACCTGGAGGTGAGGCTATGGTTTCCAGAGGGGTATGCCCAGGAGTCAGACTTTATCAAGTAGATAATGAGGAATCAATCAGAAATCTTAATTAATAGAGTGATGTTGCCATATTTTTGTTTAGAAAAGACCAATCTGGCAGCAGCGTGAATGCTGTTTTGGGAAAGAAAGAGTAGGAGGAGGAGATATTGTCAGCAGGCATCTCCTTGGCCATACTTACTAGACTCTAGTGATGCTTGGATGATTTAAAGGTATCTGTGAGGCAAATTGCAGATGGTACCAAAGAGCCCGTCCTGCAGAGACCCATACATCAATCCAAAGCAGTGGGAAGTTCATTTGCATGTCTGTTCTCCACATTAACTAAAATCAAAGACTAAGGAAAATGCTGCCTGAGTCTTAGAAGAGATCAGTAGTTCTTTCCACCAAATTACAGTCATTACAGTCCATGGAAAATACTTACTGGATGGGGATTTTTCTTGACTTGTGAGGAATAGTCTCCATATAATAAGGAGCATTTTGCTAATCGCAGGCTCTTTTACTTACTAATGGACAAGCTCCCAAAGGGCTAACCACCGTCTTCCATGAGCTCTTTATTAAGCAGCCTGCAGTGTAGATAATCATTTTCACTGAATCTGACATGCAGCCTAGTTGAACTAGTCTGGAGAAAATCGTAGGTTGAAAAGCCAAAGTCTTAAACGCGCAAATTACAAAGCTGAGAGTACTTTGAGCCAGTTGGTCTATTCAGCACCAACTTAGTGTTTGACAATATTATAAAGGAGCGTGACTGAAAATAAAAACAACTCTAAAAATACATTTCTCTGTGCTTGGCAAATTGTTACTTTCAGCATTGCTGCTTAAATACCTCTTTGTGCTGCGTTCTTTCTTTTTTGGCATAGGCTTAGTACATAGGACAGTATATTGACATTTGTGTTATCTGTGGGGTCATTGAATATCTGTGCAGAGCCTTACACACCCATGCTGATAAATTTTCTTGTCCTATAATCATTTGTGATTTATTTGTGTAAATTTATTTGTCATTTTTAAATATATTTATTTAATCATTTCTTATATATTTCCCAGAAGACAATTCCCCTGCCAGCTACCAATGGCTTTTCCAATTGGCCATAGAAATAAGACCAGATTATCATGGAAACTCTGGAGATAGGGAGGATTTCTGAAAAAGTGTATAATACAAAAGTAAAATCAATGTAATAACTACCAGGCGGAATTGTCCATTGTGTTCAGGATATTATTCCTCCAAGGCCCTTTCAGAAGTGATATAAAGCTGTGAGAAAGATAACCATGGGGCTGGCCCGGTGGCATGGCAGTTAAGTTCGCACGTTCTACCTCGGCAGCCCAGCCTTTGCCAGTTTGGATCCTGGGTGCGGACCTACTCACTGCTCATCAAGCCATGCTGAGGCAGCGTCCCACATAGAGCAACTAGAAGGGTGTACAACTATGACATACAACTATCTACTGGGGCTTTGGGGAGCAAAAAGAAAAAAAAAAGAGAAAGATTGGCAACAGATATAGCTCAGGGCCAATCTTCCACAAAAAAAAGAAAGAAAGAAAGAAAGACAACTGTGGTGCATGGTTATAGTAATATATTGACAGTTTCCAGCATTTACTGAGTCCTTATCCTATACCAGGCACTTTACCACATACTTTGTATGTTTTCCTTTATTTAATTCTCATAACACTATATGGGATTATGATTATTATTATTGTTTCATATGGGGAAATAGAGTCTTAGAAAGATTTAATAAATTACCTAATAAGTTGAGTAAACGGTGAAGCTGGGCAGAAACAATCATTACGCAAAACATGTCAAATGTTCATAGGAAATATTGTGTGTGTTTGTATGTATATATGGGTATGCGTGTATGTGTGTGGTGTGTATGGAGTGTGTGTGTGTGCTTGTTTACATTTGTGGAATGTGAGTGTGAGAATGTGTCGTATGTGTGTATGTTTGTGGTATGTGAATGTGTGTGGTGTGTGTGTGTTGCACATTGGGGTCAAGGGGTGAGGGAGAACAGAGGAAGATTCTCTCATCTTTAATGAGCCTGTGCTGGTGTGACCCACCCCTATAATGAGGGTAATATAATTTACTTTATATTTGAGGAAATATGTCATATGTACTAGGTATCTCAAATGAATTGTGATTTGAAAAATATGTTCACTTGCAATCCTAAATCTGAATTGCACAGGTCTTTTCTCTTTTCTTCATACTCACCATTCCCACAGGGGCAAATACATGTTGTCTGTAATTCTATACAAGGCCACAAACCAAATGACTCAATTCTCAAAAGGCCTACTGAGGCTCTTTCTCATAAATGGAACAAGAACATTAAAATGAAGCAGACTCAGGACCCTTTATGGATGTATAGAATGCACCTAATTATGTACCTGGAGGCCCAGCTTGTGCATAGGGATTGTGTAATGAATAAATAGAGTTGGCAGCTCCACCTTGCTTGGATTGATTTATTCAAAGAGAGGAGACGAGACCACAGCTTAAGGAAGACGTTTCCAACAAGTCGCAGGGTTTTGAAAATGGATAGCCTCCTGATTGCAAAATCTCTCCCTCTAAACAGGCATATTTTGGTAGTTTAATACCTCTAGATTTCTGATGGAGGATTATTTTTCCCACAACTTCAAATTTTCCAGTCACACAAAAACTTGCACTTCTATTTTCTGGTCTCCTTTTATCCAGATGGAAAATTTTCTTGACAGGATTCAACTTATATAAACAAATGTAAATATTAAACTTCAAAATAAAAGACAAGAAATATATTTCACTCTTTAGACTCTCTCTGACCTTGGAAAACGTCTGCCAGTTGGCAGCAGCCGCTTCATATAATCATGCTGTTGACCTCAGCCATGACTTTCCAAGAACTCAAATGGTAACAGAGCTCTTAAATAGGAAAGAGACTGCTCAGTTTAAACATTTTGTTTTCAATTCCCTCACACCTGCTACTGGACCCAGGGAGGAGGTTTGCAAACACAGAGAGAGACAGTGGGAGAAATCTTAGGTCAGGGCTACAAAAACAAGCACTGTTTGTTTGTTTTACAACAAAAAATGGCCGCTTCCTCTCTGAAGAGCGGTGATAAGCACTCCTGGAGGCCTGTGTTGGGCTCTCAATGAAATTAATCTTTCTATCTTAAGTCACAAAAAGACCCTACAGCCGTCATTGTTAACACAAGAGTTCACACCCCATTTCCTCAATACCACCCCTTTTCACAGGCCTCCTTCCCCTTCCTTCCAGCCCCAACAAACCCAAGGAGGGCGAAGACGCAAAAACAACACACACCCAAACACACACACACACACACACCTGACACCTTACAATGATACCAGTATTTCAGACATTAACATTTCAGCTTGCAAATGGATTATCTAAAATGAGGCAGAGAAATATAAAATACGTGCATGTCTTCCTCTCCCCATGCCATTAGTGTAAGAATACACTTGGGTCTACCAGATATGAGGAAAAGTTATTTCAATCCCATGGAAATACTCAGTGCAAGTATTTACTTGTTTATTGCAACAAATATTAAGTGTAGCAGATTTGTTCGCTTTGTCTTAGAAGAATGACAATTCAGCTTTGTAACATGTAGAAATAAATAAATTAGTACAAATTTGCTAGTTCTCAGAAGAGAGATAGCTCTTTTAGATGTAGATTTGAACACGAGTTTTAATTATTTCTGTGACAAATCATTTGGGATTTGCTCATTACATGGACTTTCCTAAAAGACGACTTATGAGGTAAGTCGGGCCTTCAAGGGCAGCATTAACCTTCCTGGGAAGGAGTAGAAACACTGGAAAAGCTCATTCCAGCACTGACTCGAACAGCATTTCAAAGAAGAATAAAGCCAGTTTAAAGCTATTTTACGTCATTCTTGTCACCGTTTTCCCAGAAACTTGAGCCATTTTTTCATGACAATTATTCACGGAGATAACATTGACAGTATCAGATTTTATCTAACATGTATAGAGAAGCATAGTTTTCTTTATATCTGCACTGCACACGTGGCTATTGAGAATTTGAAATGTGACTAGTTCAAACTGAACTGTAAAATGCATATAGGATTTCAATGACTGAGAACGAAAAATGAACATCTTGTACATAATTTTTTTATACAGATTCCATACTGAATGATAATATTTTGGCTATATTGGGTTAAATAAAATTTATTATTAAAATTAATTTTACCTGTTTAATGCTACTTTTTAAAAATGTGGCTGCTAAAAATTTTAACTTACATATGTAACTCACATTCTCTTTCTATTAGGACAGTGCGTCTCTAGGCAATTCATTTTATTTTCCACATCACATGACCAGCTATAAGGATATATTTTGTAAAAAAAAGCATTTTAAAATTTTCTTTTCTCAAAAAGTACAACTTTAAATTCATGATTAGATGTTCGATGTCACTTTTGTTTCCCTATAGAGTACCCAGCAGTTATTCAGAGGGGAAAAATTAAATTTAATAGGAATGTATCTTTTTATTGGTATCTAATATTTCTTCATTATATGTGTGTCTGTGTTTCCAGTATGACTAATGGTTACTCTCTGTATTGTCAGATTAAGGTTTTGCTCAAAAATGCTCTCTCATCTTATTGCTGCCAACCCCACTCCTTTCCACCATGGCACTACTTTTCTAAGAATCTTAGATATTCTTTCAACCCTAAGAATTTGTATTTTTAAAATAGCTTTTGCATGTTAACTCTAGAGAGAGTGGCCTACTCTGCTCTGGAAAAGACATAAGCAGTTATTCCTGTTGGTCAGTCCATCAGCAGTATCCACCACATACTTTCGTTAGGCTTGGCCCTCAGCTAATGCTTTTGAATAAGTAGCATGAGAGGCTACTTTCTTGGCTTCTCCTCTCAAGAAACTGACAGTTTTTGTAGTTAGAGAGACAAAGTGACTTGCCTTGAACATGAGTGAAGTAATATATGGTAGAAAGATTTCATAGTAAAGTCAGCATTTCTAGGCCTTTCTTGAAAAATGGCAACACCAGCCTGCACTATTACAATGGCCACCATTGTCTGAAGTTATGTAGCTACTGTCCATATTAGATGGGTGTACAACCTCCAGTGTGCTACTTTACAGTATCTGCCTGGCTCATACAGGTATTTGAGTTTACAACTCCTGGTCTGGGTAGTTATTAATGTCCTTTTCAACTCCTAGCTTTGATTATCAGATTCTTGACCTAGTAACTTAGAAATCTTCCTCAAAGGACTATATTGTCAAAGTAGAGTTGGGTCCATTCACCTACACGATTTCTATTGCAAAAGCATAAGCCTATAAACATTCCTTTCCTCCACTAGTGGTACAAAATACATCAGGTGGTAGTTCAAATAATAAGCATTATGGAAAATCATTTATTATCTAGATGAACTTTTCATAATAGTAACATTAACTCAGTATTTGACAGATCTAGTTTCTACTGTTAGTGTGAGATGCTTTTGTGGGTAAATAAATACTGGTATGGGATTATTAAAAACGTTACCCATGTGTTTATGGTATCTAACAAACAGAAAAGGGATAATCTGTGTAGTAAAATATTGTGATGTTCTTATTTCCTAGCCCATCATAATTGAGAGCGGTAAGATGCCATGATGGAAAAATGAATTGCCAATTTTTTCCATATGTTCCTCAATATCAAAAAATGTGTTTGTCACATAAAATTCCCTATTGGGAACTACAATAAGCCAATGTTGCTCTTATTAGGCATCTCTAAGGAAAGCAATATGTTAGTGGTTTGTGGTATTATGTCCTTTTAAATACTTGTGAGTGATGGAATTCTATCCTGAAAATAAAAATGCATAGTAGGGGAAAGAAGGACTATAGTAATATGTAGAAATGAATGTCTTGTTACAAGAAAGTTGAAAAATTTCAAGTACATTAACTGAACAATAATATAAACTATTGGATCAACAGTATGTCACCTTTATAAAAATTGGTAAATTATTCTTTCTACAATGTAGATTAGAGTATTTTAACAATTCAATGTATAATTAGAAAGCACCTTTTAGAATTTCCTACCATTAAACAACAAATAGACATTGTACTGCTAATTCAAAGCTGGGTCAAAGAAAGCATTATTATTATTATTATTATTTTTTTTTTTTTTTGGTGAGGAAGATTGGCTCTAAGCTATCATCTATGCTAATCTTCCTCTATTTTGTATGTGGGTCGCCACCACAGCATGACTTGATGAGTGGTATAGGTCCGCACCTGGATCTGAACCCGTGAACCTGGGCTGCCGAAGCAGAGTGTGCCAAACTTAATCACTATGCCACAGGGCCAGCCTCAAAGAAAACAATATTAATGGAGAAAATGACATTCTAGGCAGATGAAAACAGTTGTCTGAGAGAGGGAATGACCAGGCCAGATATGAAAAATTGAACTCTAGTTTATATTATTTTCTATGTATTAATTTGCTAGCTCCTCATTAGTCAAAGCTTGACAAAGAACTTAGCAACCAATTTTTATCAACTCCTACCATACATTGAATAGCTTTCTAGATTATGTGAAGGATACAGTGAAATACAAAACATAGTCCCTATTTTGACGAAGTATACACTGTCTTGGGATTCAAGTTGTAAACAGATTACAGACACTATTTGATGATATGTAATTAAGTCTTGTAGGATTTTAGCAAAGTTTAGTGAAAGTTCTGACACTGGAATAGCCTGAGAAAGCTTCATGGTAAGATAGGACTTGATGAAGACAAGGGTGAGTCTGTATCATAGTGCTTACATATAGTAGAAGTAGTACAAATACCAGGGAAATTTAAGCAGAAATTCCTTTTCACTCTTCATTTCAACGTTTCTTTCTTTTCTTTTTTTTTTTTTTGTGAAGAAGATCAGCCCTGAGCTGACATCCATGCCAATCCTCCCCTTTTTTTGCTGAGGAAGACCGGCCCTGAGCTAACATCTATTGCCAATCCCCCTCCTTTTTTTCCCCTTTTCTCTCCAAAGCCCCAGTAGATAGTTGTACGTCATAGTTGCACATCCCTCTAGTTGCTGCATGTGGGACGCCATCTGAGCATGGCTGGACAAGCGGTGCATCAGTGCGCTCCCGGCATCTGAACCCCGGGCCGCCAGTAGTGGAGCACACGCACTTAAACCCTAAGCGTCGGGGCCGGCCCCTCAACGTTTCTTTTTAAGAGTATGGCAAATTACACATTAGAATTCTGCATCTACTTTTTCATCTATGAAAAGGAGACAATACTATACTTTCTTATTTTCCCTACAATTCTTTACAATGCAGAATGTTAGGAAGTCAACCTAGTTCCAACTCAGTTCTTTCATAGGTGAAAGAAACCATGGCCTGAGGAGATGCAGTGATTTGACCAAGATTACTCAGTTGCTTCTAGATGTCCCTAAAGAAAATAAATTGATAGCTACTACCCTGGTTGGATTATACAATTGACAGATAAGTGTGTTTATAGGACATCATAAGGTTTGGCCTCAGAAATATTTTGGGGAGAGATGACAAAGACTTTATGTTGACATTAAAAATGCTATCAAAAAAAATCAGAACTCTGTTGGATGTTCTTATACGTGTTTTATGGCTCAGTATTGTTTTTATTTTCAATTTATATAGATGAATGCTAAGGAATGGGCAGCAAGATTTTTCAGAGTGTAGGACTTAAAACCTTCATGTAGCCTTTGTGCTTGACACCTATTTTGGTCTCTATTTTGAAGGCATCTTTACATTTTTACCAGAAGGATCTCAAGTTAGCTCTACATTATTTAGAATTCGTATAAAAGTCTGTGTGCTGTTATCAGGCCTAACTGCTCTGGGCCTTTCCCATGTGAATGTGCTCTCTCCCTGATGAACACCCAGACCTTAGAGCAGTACTTCATTCCTGCACAAGGCTTGAGTGGGTACAGAACCATGCAGATGGAGGGGGTCAGGCAATGGCCATAGGTGAGTGTTCTGTAGTCCACTTCAGGATTCTGCCCTCCTTGTAACACTCTAAAAGGAGTAGAACTTTGGGGGCCCATGGAAAAAGGTCACACATGGATGAGCCAGGAGGCAGCTCACCGCATCAAAAGCACTCATGCTTGTCATGTTAGAATGTACTTTTGTGAATTAGGCTCTCCAAGATCAAAGGAACCATGGACTTGATCTAATCCTTGCAAAAGGCCATATTACCCAAAGGTGCATTTAATGGGAACACTGTTACGTAAGAGTTGCCACACTAGTGAAAAGAGATGGAATTTCATTATCCACTCATTTGAATGCTACATTACTATCAGTTAAAAGGATGCCTTTTATCTGTTTCTTCAATTCATCTAAAAGGCTGGTAGACATTTGGCCAGTAGAAATGAGAAACAGCATTAGACATTTGATATCTGTGCCTTTGGCATTATTCAGGAAGGTTCTTGTAATATAAATAACCCAAAATTAAATAAAGCTTGAATTTTCGCCATCAGTGTTTTTTTAGCCAATTATGCCAATGTGTTTATTTAACTAAAGCAAATCCATTATGCAATGAAATTTTGCATTTTAATAACTTGTGATGATGTAGGTTTTCTCTCTAGCTGTTGAGTCAGTTCTCTCTCATACTGAGTTAGGTAACCCTTTTGATAATGAATTCTGCTAATCGCAGTGCTAAGCCTCTCGTGCACGCTAAGTAGATGTGAATTGATGAGGATGATATAACATTCATTTGTCAGTGCCATGAAGAGAATGAGGAGCCAGAGCTTTATAATAAGGAAAACATAAAAGCATATTTCTACCAGACTTAACTAAGGGTTTTAGCTTAGATTTGACATTTTCTTTGAATGACCCTTGCAAAAGATAACAAATGCAATTTATTTGCATCTTGCCTTTTTGTTTATGACACACAAATATCTTCCAAAAAAAGTCTAGAGGAAATATGACCCCATAGTAGAGGTGTGTCTAGCAACATTGTTGGAGATTATAATTGTGTTCTCTGCTCTACCTGTGGTATTGCTTAATTGAATTATAGAATTATAGGGACAGCAGCAGAATACGCCATGGTTCTGCTACAGTTAAGCTTTTCATAATTTGTTGATGTTGTATGTTTTATCAGAAACACATTGAGGAAATAGGTTTTCTGCCTGCATTATGAACTTGATTTCTCTGTTGATAGTTCATGAATATTAGTCATTGAGTGACAGATTTTGTTGTGTGTGTTTGTATTCATTGCTCTCCAGAGTAGTTGTTATATCTTGAATATGCCAGCTGTCTCTTGGGACCACTTCACAAAATGAGAGGCTTTTCTCAAAGGATAGTATTTTTCTTCATAAAGTAGAAGTCAAGTTCTATGTTTTTCCCTTCATTATTTGATAAAATTAAATATTGTGAAAGAAAACCATTTTTTTTTAAATTATTTGTTTCACATCAATGGCACTTAGTTCAAAGATTTTTATATTTTTCCCCAAACAGAGATGAGTAGCACAAAGAAATCTGACTTGAATTTAATGGATTTACATGGTAAACACTGCATAGCACATAGAATTTTTTCAACAATAACATATAATAGGACCTTTATATCAATAAAAGACTATACCATACATCTGTGCCCATCCTCCTCCATTTTGTATATGGCACGCCACCACAGCATGGCTTGATGAGTGGTGCCATTCTAGAATAGGATTTGCAATTCCAAGAAATTTTTTATGCTTGATATTTACTTCTGAAGATAGGAAATGGATATATTGCTGAGCAGAAATGTGAAACATGACTGAATCTGGACAGGGATAATTATGTCTGGTGCGAAACAATATTCATGTAAACAAGGATATTCTCATTTTTCCCCCCTACAATGAGAAGTAGCTGTGAATCCCATGTCAGGAGTAGCTAATATTGAAATCTGCATACATTTCAAGATAAGTGAGAATCATAGTTTGAAGACAAGATCACACCTTCTGGTTAAAATAGAGTGGATAAAGAGCTGAGACAGTAAATTCTCACGTGACACCACTGAGACTAAGGAGCTTAGAAGACATCAGCAGGAAGACCATGGGTCTGCTCAAGGATGAGAGATTAGTGAGAATGAGATTACTTCTCAAACTGTCAGATTTATGCTGAAGCCTTCAGTACTCCTCTGCATAAATGCATGGCTGACTGATGGAAAGTTCTGTAACTAGAGGATGAAAATATCATCTCTAGAGCCCGACTACTTAGTACACCTGGGGACAAAGTCAGGGTATGCCATAAAGCTAACCAATTAGAATCCAGCCAGTGATAGATGAAGGAAAGTGAGCTATTTAGGAATGTGAGTCAATGGAAATTAAGGCCTACGGCGCAGGAAAAATCTTGAGAAAATTTACATATTAAAAAATTATCCTGATTTGCAAATCCTTTGTCCCAAAGACCAATTAAACTGTGAAATAAGAATGCACGTGGTGTAGGAAGCCATCTTGCTTGGTCCTCAAGAGGAAAGGAAAAACATCCTGTTTTGTGGTGATATTTACGTCCAAAAAGGTGGTATCTGTCAAGTGATAGGAACACATGTACACACGATCGCTGCTCCAACATCCAAGCAGTTATTTGGACTTCCTCCAGTTGGAAGATAAGTATAGGTCTTGGAAATTTTCTGAATGCAAAGCCAGGGCCACTGATGGTTGAACCACGTGATCTAACTAGCAGATGTCTGCTTCCCCTTATCTGCCTCCTTAGGGCCACACTGTGTGGATGTGCCCTCCTTCCATCAATATAGGATTCTATCCTCTGCCAGGATCTGGGATTAATCCTGTCCATGTGGCGTTAACTGTTTTTGTTTTAAGAGTCCAAGATCACTTTTGTTAAAATATATCTTTTCATTTTGGCGATTACAAAAAGGAGAGTGAAAAAGGACCGCGTGTTTCAATTAGGCTAAAAGTGCAAGTGTTTTTTGAGACTCCAGATAGCAAGCACAGCATCGTTAAAATGCGTTAATAGATTTCTCAAGATCTCCTACCCAAACAGTGATACTCCTCCAGAAAAATTTTTCTTAGCCAGGGTGAGGGCTTCCACTGGAGCCTCCAGCATTGGGATGCAGCCAAGAAAGCCTCTATGATAATCAACTGGATTATGTCACATTGTGAAACCTAGAGAGTTCCTCTCATGCCATTTGAACAATTAAGAAAACCCTAACTAATGAAAGAGCACTTAAAGGCAGAAAGACAATTATCATCTCAGAGTTATAAAAGTTAAACTTTATTGGGAATTTTTTACATGTCAAGCACTATGCTAGATCCTTTATAAGCCATTCTTTATTTTCTTATCTCAACACCTTCATAAGAGAGGTCCTATCTGTCCATTTTTCATATGAGAAAACTGAGGCTTAGAAAGGTTAAATAACTTGCCTAAAATCAAAGAACTACTAAATACCAGAGCCACATTTCCAACTCAAAACTGTTTCCTGAGTCTGAGCTCTTAACTTTTATAAGTTAACTCTTTTAGGAACCCTAAGTATAGAGATTTAGATACACAAAACTTGAATAGTACTTGAATATCTAAAACACTACAAATAATGAAAATAATACTAGCTATCATTAATTTTGTACTTGCTGTTTCCTAGACATATTGCTTAGTATTTATGTCCACAACAGGTTTTACCATCCCCATTTTGTATATGATAAAACTGAGTCTTAGTGAGCTATAGTGGCTTGTCCAAAGTCACATAGACAGTAAATGATAGAATTTAGATTTGAAACCCAAGTTTGCCTATTCCAAAATACCCTCCTACTGAAAGGCTATTTTGCAAACAATCGTCTAGAAAAATATTTGCTTTCTTTGTAACAAATAGTTAATAAACTTTCATATAGAAAAATAAAACAGCAAAAATAAAGTGCTGAAGATAGAAAAATGTACAGAGGGTGTAGAATGCAACAATAGGAACTAAGCAAAAAAAAATAATTCTAATGGTCAATAAAGAAATTTGTTTTTTTTTCCTGAGCTAACATCTGTGTCAATCCACCTCTACTTTGTCTGTGGGTCGCTGCCACAGCACAGCCAGTGACGAGTGGTGCTCAGTCCTGGGATCCGAACCTGGGCCGCTAAAGCAGAGCGTGCCAAACCCAACCACTGGACCACGGGGCCAGCCCCAAGAAATTTTCGCAATTTATGTAAAGAGATTGAAACAAATGCAAACAAAAACCAATGAGATATCATGTCTGAAGAGAATAATTGAGCCAGAGTTCTTATTTTATTTTTAAAAAATATCTAGTGACAGTGAATATTCACCAAAACAGGCATTCATATGCACTGTTTATGGGAGAGTAAGTTGATATAAACTTTTCAAGAGGAAAATTTGGCAATATTAATCTGAAGCCCTAAAAGTGGATAATGACTTTGGCTTAGTCATTCCATTATTAGGAATTTATCTTAGATTTAATGAAGATTTGATGAAATAGTAATTATAGCATCTTTTACAATGGTGCAAAATCAGAAGCAAAGTAAATGTTTAGCAATAGGAATTGTTTAAATAAGTTAGGGTACATTTACAAAATGGAGTGTGGTGCAGATTTTACAAACAATAGTGCAAATGTATATGGATTCATAGAAAATATAGTCACAATATAATAACAGAAAATAAAGACACAAACAGTATGTACATCAATGTCACTTTTTTTTGTTAAAATAAGTTTGTTCATAGAAAACTCTGAATACATAGACTTTAAAATATTAATAATGTTTTTTTTGGAGTAGTGGATTTCTGGATAGTTTTCTTTTTCCACTTCTCTGAATTTCTAATTTTTCTTGGTTGAGAATATTTAACTAAAAATTATGGGGCTGGCCTGGTGGCGTAGTGATTGGGGTCATTCACTCATCTTCCATGGCCCAGGGTTCGAGGGTTCAGATCCGGGGGGGCAGATCCACATCTTGCTCATCAAGCCATGCTGTGGTGGCATCCCATATACAATGTAGAGGAAGATTGGCACAGATGTTGCCTCAGGGCCACTCTTCCTCAAGCAAAAAAGAGGGAGATTGGCAGCAGATGTTAGTTCAAGGCCAATCTTCCTCACCAAAAAGAAAAAAAAAATTAAACTAAAAAATGAGTCTAGTATATGCACACACACACACATGCACCCACACAAGAAAATCTCAAATTTAGTAAGGGATATGAAATTACTACCAGATGGAAAAAAATTCTTCTGGATTTCTAAACAATTTAACGTCTGGTAAATTGGCTCCTAGATACAATCTAAGTACGAGTTGATATAATTTACATGAATACTGATGGGTACTAAAATGTTATGTTTTTTTATAAATTGATAAGAAGATGACTGAGACTAAAAGAATAGATGCTTCTTAATAAACAGTTATTTGTTTAATAAAAGGAGAAACCAACAGCAAGATGAAATATATCCCATAGACAATAGCAGGGTAGATCAATTCTTTCTTATTTTGGTGATTAATACTGCTCATGTTCCCCAATGTATAGACTGCATGAGCATCGTTTACTAACAACATTGTTCACCAACAATGGATTAATTTATTTAAACAATAATTCTTACATTGCAAATTAAAAATAATTTGATATTTATTTCCAAAATGAATTTTTTTAGCTTTAGGAAAGCAATAAAATTACTGATATTTAAGTTAATGAAAAGGTCTCTTTGATGCATTTTTATTAATTATATGCTCATATGGGTGATCTTGATTATATATTGCAGTTGTAAATTGTTTGTGGTCTCAGAATACTTTTTCACAGTAATTCAGATTTTAATCAATATTCTTATAGGATAACAGAAGAATAAAATTTTAATGTTCAGATTTTTTTTGAATTTATATGTGCACAAAATGACAACTAAACTGAAGATACTGTTTTTGGCCTCTGATTCCTCAACTGTCAAGACTTAGCATCTATTTCTCTGTTGCATCTATCATCTATCTATCTGTCTCTACCTATCATCTATCTGTCTATCATCTATTTATAGTATATATAACATTTATTGAGCGTCAGGAATAGAAATAAGTGGACATATACACTACTCTACTAATTGGAAACACAATTACATACAAAACATTTATTTTTGAAATTTTATTTTATGAACTAGAATAAAAATCTTTTAGATTTGAGAAATTATATTTTCTTCCAAGAGTCCGTACTTTCTCCCTTTCTAAAAATACTTAGAATTTTAAAAAATATCTTTTGCCGTTGATTTACAATGATAAGTAAGTGTTAATTCACTTTATCAATTTTGGAAATATATATTTTCCTATGACTCTTCTGCTTTACCATATTGTCTAATTTAAGAATTATTTCCACAAGGAAAAGACACTGTTTCTTTGTATCTATATGAAATGATGGATGCTAACTAAACTTATTGTGGTAATCATCTCACAATATGTGAAAGTTACGTCATTATGCTGTATTCCTCAAACTTGAATTATATCTCAATGAAACTAGAAAAAAGAAGAGAATTATTTTAGAAGTCCAAATAGACTTCTGAGGAAGAAAGTTCTGAGGATTTCTTAGCTTGAATAAAAATTGTTTTTTCTTAAAAGAAGAAAAAAGGTAAAATACAAAAATAGAAGAATGGTATCAGGAAGAAGACTTTGTCCCTAATAATGATGAAAATTCCTGTCACCGAATTCTTAGCACAAAGCCAGAGAAACTGTAATTAACCACAGTCTTCTAACCCATGATTTCTTTTATCCTATATGTTTAGGTTCAAAAACAATTGGTCTTAAATGTCCTCACATCTATGATGTTATGCATTCAGCACAATGTAAAACAGAAGCTGTTTTTCCACAACTATCTGCTTGGGTTGGGGCCTCCTCAGTCTCATAAATGATTTGTTCCTCTTCTGACATTTATTGTTAAAGACGTACCGTCTTTTCACCATTGCTGAAAAGTGCTGTGTCGGCAGGCAGTGTCTGGGGAGGGCACACTGTACTTTCCTCTCGAGCTGAAAACAGACAGAGGAAAGGAACGTGTCTTCCTGCGGCCCCGAGCTGCCCTCCTGGTGGGAGGCTCTCCGCAGCTGCGCGGCTGGCCACCTGGGCCGGCGGCCCTGTTCAATAGCTGGATATCCTGTTCTGCCTTTCTGCTGCTGGGCTGTCCAGGATGATCGCCTGGGAAGTGAATTGTGACTTTCCAGGGTTTTAAGCTTGCCAAGATTAGTTAGGAAAACACAGTTTGGGGTTATACAAATTCCAAATCTTCTGGCACTCTTGTTGCCTGAAATTTGAGAGAAGGAAAAAGTATTTGTGGGAGTTGGAGTTTAAGTATGTTCCAAAGTGAAGATTTTTGCTGAAAATATATAAATTCATCAGAGAATATATGCAAGCCCAGGAACGCTATTGAATTTTTTTTTAAATGATACATTTAAAAAGTACGAGCTTCCTCTGTGCTGTGTGGATTAACGTGTAGAAATTGTTCTCAAAGGCAGTATGGCAAAATCAATGCTGGATGTGAAAGTTGAAAGACATTTTGAGATTTGGTTGAATATTTAATGTGCTCAAATATTAGAGGAATATTCTTTGGAATTGTCTTGATGCTCCAGAACAAAAAAAAAAAGAAAGAAAGAAAAGTGTTTTGAGGGGAAATGTTGTTTGTATGCTTCCCTCTGGCAACGAGGGTTCCACTGCTGAATAAATTCATGTGCCAATTGGTTCAAGAAGACCCTTAGATCCCACAACATCAAAAAGTCTGCTTCAGCCTCACTTGAAATCAACAAACTCATGAATTTCTTATGTCAGGAGATTGAGTTTGACCAAATTCTCTCCTTTATATTGACTACTGATAGTGGTGTTTGTAGCTGCCTCTTAGGAAACATTCAAAATTAATATTTTTGTTTAGTTTCAGTTCGTGTTTTGAAGTCATGAGCTTTCTACTTTAAAATAAAGGATATTTCTTTTTCTATTTTTTGGTTGGTTGTTTGTTTTGGGGAGTGTCGTTAGTGAATGAAACCATTATCTCTACCTTGTTGTCTTATGCAATTAAGTTGGATCTCTTTGGAAAAACGAGTATATCATTTTATCACAAGATTAAATCATTGATGTCAGATCTTACAATAATCAGAATATTTAGCATTATATAGAGTTTTATAACTTAAAAATTGCTTGCACAACATTTTAAGAGTGAGAGAAAGAAAGTAAATGTATCACCGAGTAAAGAAAACACACGCTCCTTTTATCAACTCCGTCTCCACCTCCATCCTCCAGCCACACATTAATGGTTTTGTGCCAAGCAATTTCAAGGAGACATCTAGGAGGATATTTATGGGAGCATTTTCTTCCCCTTCTGGATTACCACTCCACTTTTTGCTGTGCCAGATCAGCCTCACAATGACTCATATTTTGAGAGGTATATAAAAATCAAAACATCAAGAAACCAAGAATTCACTAAAGGCTGGTATTAATTTGGAAGTCTACATTTTTACATGCAAGTCATATAACCAGATCTTCATCTAAACATTGCAGTTCGCTTTGCCAGTCCTACACCATAGAATATGAAAACTAAAATTTAGTTGCAGAACAAAGCATTTAAGCTTTCACAGGCTCAAAGAGGAACAATGATTATTTGCTTCCACCAAACTTCATAAACTTAATTCTGGGACGAGAATATTGGCCTCCAATGTTCTTTCCACTAAACTTATCGTTTAATATGAAAGGTTAAAATATCTAAGTATTTTTAAAAGTGTTTTCATTTTTACATTATTTTGAGATCTACAGTTTAACTTGAAAATTTACTGGGGTTGTAATACATTGGTATCAAAAATTAATTTTCTGATCTACCTATAAGTGTATCTTTTGAAAACTTAAGTGTAAATGTAAACTTCTTAGAGACTCTTGCCAAGAATGAATTTTTATATCCTATCATTCAAATTATGCATAGGGTTTACTCAAAGCTCTAATTTGAATTCTGAGGAACTGTTTCCTAAATGTGTATGTACACACACAAATGCATGTGTATGACTATATAAAAAACTCAGAGTGTGGATCCTCAAAGAGGTCAAGTTTAACAAAAAGTATTACTCATATTTTGATTTTATGCACAGCTGTGGTTTTTCCCTCTTCCGTTTTTAGTAGGGCTGTATCTTCTGTTTTTAGTGAAAACAAAACAAAGAGCAAGTTGGAGATTTATTTATGGTGAGACTGAATTTTAGTTAAAATTCAATATTCAGCTAGGGTAAGTGTGTATGTATGTGTTTAATTTCATCCATCAATATGGTTATCCATGATATTAAATCATTTCCAAGGTGAATTTCAATTTTTAAATCTAATAGTCTTAATTTAATTTCTAATAAAGAGAATTAGGTTTAGAATAGCAACATTAACAGAGGTGATATTTGCTTAACATTAATGTAATGTGAGTAATGTAAGTTACTATGTCTTGGAAGCCTAATTGTTAACACACCATCAAATAATCCAGACTGAGTGTTCTCTGATCGTCATGCTTCATTTCATTCATCCATTCAGCAAATCATTATTGTCTGACAAAAGATTAATTCAATTTACTCAATGAATTAACCATAATAGCAGAAAAAAAGTTTGTGAAATTTTTTTAATTAGGATCTAGTTTATTGCCTATCTTCAATTGTTGATAACATGAGGTTAAGAAAAGCAAACACTATTTCAGGGTTGATTATGGAAGGTATCTACACTTTTTAGGCACAAATATTATATTATTTTAGTAATTTCAGGACCATGAAATATTTTACATGGGCCACAGTCTGTTAGTTACAAACGTGCAGATTCTATGATGAGGTAGGTAAAAATGTGTATATAGTTCTAAAAAAAATATGAAAATATAAGACAGAGCATTTGAGAAAAGTGATTTTTTGTTATAATATTTAAATATCTGAATATGTGTGGGATATTTTATTTATATGCTTTGTATTTCATATCAAGCATAAAAATGTTAAAATATACACATTCATAATTTGGATACAATTTTAAAAGGATTCAAGTCATTGTTTTAATAGATTTCAATAGATTTAAAGAAGAATTTAAAGATGAATTAACAGACTTAAAGAAGAATTAATACAATACTTCTCAAGCTCTTCCAAAAATAAAAGAATGAACACTTCAAAACTTATTCTATGTGGCCAGCATCACCCTGATACTAAACCCAGAAAAGGACACTACAGGAACGGAAAATTGCAGGCTAATATCCCTGATGAACATAGATGCAAAAATCCTCAACGAAATATTAGCAAACCAGATTCAAAAGCATGTTAAAAGGATCATACACCATGATCAAGTGGAATTTATCCCCATAATGTAAAGATGGTTTAACATATGAAAATAAATAAATATGTTACACCACATTAACAGAATGATGGATAAAAATCATCAGATCATTTCAGTAGACGCAGAAAAAACATTTCACAAAATTCATCATACTTTCATGATAAAAACTCTCAACAAATTAGGCATAGAAAGAATATATCTCAACATAAAAAAGGCCATATATGACAGGCTTACAGCTAACTTCATGCTCAAGAGTGCAGAGCTGAAAGATTTTCTTCAAAGATCAGGAACAAGACAAAGATACCCGCCCTCACCGTTTCTATTCAACTAGAAGTCTTAGCCAGAGCAATTAAACAACAAAGAGAAATAAAAGGCATCCCAATTGGAAAGGAAGAAGTAAAATTGTCTATGGTTGCAGATTATGTGATTTCTTATGTATAGAAAACCCTAAAGACTCCACCAAAAACTGTTAGAACTAATACATGAATTCAGTAAAATTGCAGGATACAAAATCAATATAGAAATGCAACAGATTTTTGTATATGCTAACAATGAACTATTCAAAGGAAATTAAGAAAACAATATCATTTAAAATAGCATCAAAGACAATAAAATACTTTGGAATAAATTTAACCAAGGAGGTGAAAGACCAGTACACTGATAATTATAAATATTGATAAAAGAAATTGAAGAAGACACAAATAAATGGAAAGATATCCTGTGTTCATGGATTGGAAGACTTAATATTGTTAAAATGTCGATAATACCCAAAGAAATCTACAGATTCAATTCAATCACTATCATAATTCCAGTGGCATTTTTCACAGAAATAGAACAAACAGTCCTAAGATTTATATGGAACTAGAAAAGATCTCAAACAGCAAAACAATCTTGAGAAAGAGAACAAAGCTGGAGGCATCACACTTTCTGATTTCAAACTATATTACAAAGCTATAGTAATCAAAACAGTATGGTACTGGCATAAAAACAGACACACGGACAAATGGAACAGAACTGAGAGCCCAGAAATAAACCCATGCCTATATGATCAATGAATAATTGACAAAGGCATCAAGAATACAGAGGAAAACGGAAGAAAATATCCTTGATTTTGATCTTTGCAATGATTTTTGGATCTGACACCAAAAGCAGAGGCAACAACAGTAAAAATACACAAGTGGAACTACATCAAAGTAAAAAGTTTCTACATAGCAAGGAAAACAATCAGCAAAATTAAAAGGCAATCTATGGAATGCGAGAAAATATTTTCAAACCATATATCCAAGGGATTAATATCTAAATATATTTAAGGAACTTATACAACTCAATAGCAAAAAAAAAAAAATTTAAAAATGGGCAAAAGACCTGAATAGACATTACTCCAAAGAAAATAAACAAATGGTCAATAGGTATATGAAAATGTGCTCAACATTGCTAACCATCGGGGAAATGTAAATCAAAACCACGATGAGATATCACCTCACACCTGTTAGAATGGCTATTGTCAAAAAGTCAAAAGCTAAGTATTGGCGAGGATGTGGAGAAAAGGGAATCCTTATACACTATTGGTGGGAATGTAAATTGGTACAGCCATTATGGAAAACAATATGGAAGTTCCACAAAAAATTAAAAATAGAACTACCATAAGATCTAGCAATGCCACTTCTGGGTATATATCCAAAGGAATTGAAATCAGGATCTCAGAGAGATATCTGCACTCCCATGTTCATTGCAGCATTATTCACTAGCCAAGGGGTAGAAGCAACTTAAATGTCCATCGATAGATGAATGGATAAAGAAAATTGAATATATATATGAATATTATTCAGCCATAAAAAAGCAGGAAATCCTGCCATTTCCAACAAGCTGGAGGACATTATGCCAAGTGAGATAAGCCAGAGAGAGAAAGACAAATACTGTATGATCTCACTTATATGTGGAATGTAAAAACGTCAAACTTATAATAACAGAGACTAGAATGGTGGTTTACAGGGCCTAAGGGATGGAGAAATAGGGACGAGTTGGTCAAAGAGTACAACCTTCCAGTTATAAGATGAATAAGTTCTGGAAACCTAATGTACAGCATGGTGACTATAGTTAATAATAACGTATTGTGTACTTGAAATTTGCTAAGAGAGTAGATCTCAAGTATTCTTACCACACACACATGAAATTTTAGCTATGTGAGGTGTTGGATATGTTAATTAACTTGATTGTGGTAATCATTTCACAAGGTACACGTATATCAAAACATCATGTTGTGCACCTTAAATATATATGATTTTTATTGTCAATCATACCTCAATAAAGCTGGAAAAAAATTTTAAATATGAAATAATGGGTTCGAGTCATTACTAACTGATATGCTTTTTCAGTTTTGTATTTTTAATATTGTTTTAAATCAGGATTTATACTTGTTTTTTTTTAAAGATTTTTGTTTTTATTTTTCCCCCCCAAAGCCCCAGTAGACAGCTGTATGTCATAGCTGCACATCCTTCTAGTTGCTGCATGTGGGACACAGCCCCAGCATAGCCAGAGAAGCGGTGCGTCAGTGCGCGCCCGGGATCCGAACCCGGGCCGCCAGTAGCAGAGCGTGAGCACTTAACCACTAAGCCACGGGCCAGCCCCTATACTTCAGTTTTAATTATATATATATACACATAACATATACAGTATACATATATGTAAATAAGTTGGAAAAATGCCTGACACATATAAGTTTTCAATAAATGTTAGCTAGTGTTTTAAAATAATGGGAAAAAGATATTAACAAACACATTTTACGAAAGAGGCTCTTTCAATATGAAATAAAACTGTTTAAATGAAAATAAAGACGTCAAAATCAGGAAATTAACTGAAAATTTTACCCTTATGTACATTTTGTTGTCATATTGACACAAATAAGAATATTTCAATGTATAAAGTACAGGAAATAGATTTAAAAGCTCAGCATGGAATATTGGACATGGTTCAAGGATCCCAGATGTGGGAAAAAATATGCCAAATTCAGGGAAAAAATATTTGTCTGGATGATTTATGAATATATCTCTGAAACAATTGAGAAGAATCTGAGATTGTGTCTACATATTTCTTATAAAATATATGCAAATAACGGCCTTTATTATTTACTTTTTAGTCAATACCAGTAGTTTCAATAAACTTAGAAATTCAAGTTGTTTTAATGCATAATTTATTTTTATTTCGTATAGGTTTTTTGTTATGTGTTCAGTAATTTTAATTGATTTGAACATCTTGGCAATAAAAATTGTCAAACTAAGCTTTGTATCTAGACATTGTTTGTGTCTTTGAAGAAGATTCAGTTCAGTTCACCAAGCAGGATAATATAAATCTCAACCAATATAGAGAAGCCTTTTTTTTTTAACCTAGAAAATAATCCACATTGTAAGAAGTGTAGAAATAACTTGATTAACCATTCTACTAGGAATAAAGCTCGATTTAAGCAAGATAATGTGGGCCTAGTCAGAGTTGGGATTATTTTCTTTACGTTTAGTCACTGCTTACAGAGGAGGAGGGGGAGGGGGAGGGGAAGGGACAGTGTCACATATGGCTTCAACTCTCAATAACTGAGTACTCAAGAAATGTTAGCTATAGTATTATATTTTGTGTGATTTTTTTGGTATGCTTTTACTTTCTGTCTTGTTTCACTAGTAATCACATATTTGCCCCAAAAGGGTATCATTGAAAGTCATCTTTTTCATTAAGAGGAGAATTGTGGTAACAGTATTTGCTAATTAAAGAAACGGTTGAAGACTCACAGGCATTTTAAGACCATTTCCCAAACAGTGCTTGGCAACAAAAGTCTGAGTCATTAAAACAGCTTTAAAATTTACTATTGAATAATAATTTTAATAATGTTTCCTTTTGAGGCATTATACAAGCCTGTTTTCTAAAATTATATATGGTAAAATTTCTCCTAAAGAGCTTAAATTTTTGAAGAAATCTGTGGAAACAATGAAGCAAAGAAAAATTAATCAAGCAGTTGAACATAGCACAAATTTTATTGAAAAGATTTATAGTCTAGGTCTAATAACTTTTGTATTAATTTGTTAGGGCTGCCATAACAAAATACCACATACTGAGTGGCTTAAACAGCAATTTATTTTCTCACAGTTCTGGAAGCTGGAAGTCCAAGATCAAGATTTTGGCAAGTTTGGTTTCTCCTGGGACCTCTCTCCTTGGCTTGCAAATGGTTGCCTTACCGTTGTGACCTCATGTGATCTGTCTTCTGTGTGTCTCTTTGTGTGTCCAATTTTCCTCTTCTTTTAAGCACACCAGTGAGATTGGATGAGGGCCCACCGTAATGGCCTCAATTTAACTTAATCATCTCTTCAGAGGCTTTATCTCCAAGTACAGTCACATTCTGTGGTACTGGGGGTTAGGGCTTAATATGTGAATTTTGGGGTGACACAATTCAACCCATATCAATCCTCTTATCACAAGTGAGACACAGGTGCTTTTAAAATACTTTTAAAGTAACTTTAAAATTTTGCAAACGATGCTTTTAATGATTGAGATTATTTTATTTGAAGTTAGCATATCATAATTCAACTACTTAACTATCTTCAAACATACTGAGGAGGCAATGTTCTAAATACTATTTGATAATAGTAATATTGGCACCAGCAGCAGTAGTAACAGTACTAGTAGTACTAGTAGTAATAATAGTACTAGTAGTAAAGACATTTATTTGTCCTGTACCAGGGGCTCTTTTACAATATTTTTTGCTTTATAACCACACAAAATTGTTATCATCCACTTTTGACACAGGAAAGTATGAGTCAGAGAAGTAAAATAACTTATTCAGTGTCCTTAGCTATGGAGTTTTAGAACAAAGATGCTTCTATCACTGAAAGCCGTAATAGTAATAGTCAGATGTTGATTAAATGATGAAGACACATGAAATTCTTTATAGAATATTGCTTATGATCGTGGAATGAGGAAATATATTCATTCTTTGAGTGATAGTTATTGTACTTCTATTATGTGCCAGGCCCTAAACTAGACACAATTGCAAACAAGACAGACTTAGTATTTGCTCTCATGAATTAAGTACCCAAGGGGAATTTGTAAAGTACCTCACTGGAGAGACCAGCTCCAATTCCTAGAAGACATTTTCCATATTTCCTTTTAGCGGTGGTTTGCAGATATGCTGAGAGCATTATTTTTATAGCTTATTGTTGCTGATGGATTTCAGTCTTAGCCATTTCTTTGGCCTTTGGTGTTTTTTAGCTTTTATTGTTTGGGCTTTTGTTTCTTAATACAACTTGATATAATATTGGTGGGTCAACCTGGTCAAAGTGATTTTATGTTGATACAAGAAAATACTTTTCAATAAATATTTATAAAAATAAATATGTATTTTTAAGGTTGGAGAGTTGAGGGAGTGAGAAGAAAAAACTAACACAAAATGGTCTGTAATTCCAACTTCAAGTCTTTTTTCTCAATAAGCGAGCTTTTTTTAATTGGGCGAAAAACACAGCAAATGATTACATTAGGTGTATATGATTGAAAGGAAATGTAAAAAGAAAAAGTCATCACAAGAGTTTTCATTTGGAGTGGAAATTATCACCAAGGATTTGTCCTTGTCTCATTTCTTATTTTATTAAATCCATGACATTATTGAACATTGTGCCCTATTTCCCTGACATTCCACTGAATGAAAAATGATATAGTTCAGCTAATGATTTGATTATGGGTTAGAATTATATCTGATATGCCAAGATAAATGTTAACACTGATACAGAGTTTATGGATTCGTAGACAGGATTTAATTTTTGGAAAGAACTCTTCTATCAAAATTATTAATCATTTATTATTGTCAACAGAACTGTGTGGCAGGTTTCATTACACTGTAGTAAAAGATGTTGAATGTAAAATCTCTTTCTAGCCTGACTGTCATGCTACACCCAAAGTGTTTTAAGGAGGAACAATTTTTATCTGTCTTTTCACAGCGATTTACGCCATCATCAGTTTTACATAAAGAGAAACCCTGTGCCTGGAGAGAAAATATACCTGCAAGGAAAATGTACATCAGAGTAAATCTGCCTTCATGAGATCACTGGGGCCAGTGGTCTGATTACTAATCCATTTTGTATTTGTAGCAAGGCAAAAAACGATACTAATCTTCTAAATATTGAAAAAAAATTTTCTAGAGTTGCTTTAGTGCAAAATTAATTTATAAAATATTTTCTGTATCTATTGGTTTGAAAATAAGTTCTGCTTTTGTTTCAAGTAAGACAACTCCCTAGTAAGGATGTGTCTATTCAACATCTAACATGCCAATTAAAATGTAAAAATATTAACTTATAAAGTATTTTCAAAAACTGGAATATTTTAAGCATAGTCCTATCCTTCCTTAGAGTGAAATGCTAAATTGAGATGTGGCTTTTCACCTGATTATTTTGGTAGTCGGTACAATTGCTATATAACTGTAGTGCCACTCATCTTAGCAAATTAACTCGTTGTTTTATGCATAGTAAAACAAACAAATAAGCAAACAACAGAAACAAAAAAGGATTATGCCTTAGCAATCTAAATTGGAAAACCTCTGCTATTAGCTTAAAAAAAATAACTAGCTATAACAAGCAGAAACAAATGATTTGATTTCTCAGGATAATGCAACTTGAAGTGATTACATAAATCTAAGATTTAAATCATATATGCTAAAATCATGTGAGTTAAATGCTCTGGTAAATCATTTGAAAAATAATTTCAATGTACTGAAAAACTAAACCCTAGTGGCCTTAAAGAGTTAATGTGTTTTTAAAAAGAAAAAAAAAGCTCTATGTACTCCCAGGGAATAATTTATGCACTGGGAAAATTGGGCTGAAAAATGAAAACTCGTAAATGAAAGCCAATCTTTAATGAGTATTAGCATAAAAATTTATAGAGTACACACAAGATAGCAATTCGGGTTTTAGTTGAACTCTTTTGAAAAGAGACTATTTTGATTAGATCTAAGAAATGGCTCAACAGGGAAATTATATGTGTAGATTTTGAAATAATAATTTATTTTAAATGACCTTACCTTCTGTATGAATATGAGAAAAAGGAAAACTGGAGGATTGAATACGTACTTGGCTTAATTTTTTTTCTAACTGATGACCTTCTACCATGGTGAACATTAAGAACAAATATTCCCCGTGCTCACTATAAATTGAATTCTCCTTTTGCTGTCAGTACCAAATGAGATGGATAGTAATGGAAGAAGACATGAACAGTTTTCCTGCCGTAAATAAGTAGTTTATGTAGGAAGCATTAATATTAGTGACAATAGCTTACTTTTAATAAAAAATGAGGATCAACGCCCACTCTAAATACCAGATAAACAATGGATTTAGAAAAAAACAGGAAAAGTACCATTTACTAAAATGACAAGAATTGCCATGTCCAACGTGGATGTTTAATCCAGACTGACATCCATTGCTGTGCCTCCACACAAAGACAAGCTACACACATCTGATCACTATTTAAGGTTCTTCCCTGAGTGTCCTGATCTTTCTTGAATTGCTCCTGAGTTATACTCATTTCTAATCTGCTCTTCATGTCTTATTTATGGTTTAACTCCTACCTATTAATTTTGTCATTTGTATTTGTTTTTCCTTCATTAACTCTTGGATCTTTCTTAGGGACTTAGCTTAACTTTCCTACTGACTTTTGCTGTTCCCAACTCCACATTCAACTGGTCACAGACTTGTGCTGGTTTTCCTCTTTACTATCTGTAGAATGTGCCACTGCTCTCCCTCGTCACTACACGACTTAGCTCAGAATTTCATCTTCTCTCACTTCAAATATTAATACTCTGCTGGCTAGTTTTCTTGCCCAAATCCTTGTCAACTTCCAATTGATCCACTAAACTTTCCTGGAGTAATCTTTCTAAAATAAAACTTAGGGCCGGCCCCATGGCTTAGCGGTTAAGTGCGCGCGCTCCGCTACTGGCGGCCTGGGTTCAGATCCCTGGACCCGCACTAACGCACCACTTCTCCGGCCATGCTGAGGCCGCGTCCCACATACAGCAACTAGAAGGATGTGCAACTATGACATACAACTATCTATTGGGGCTTTGGGGAGAAAACAAACAAAAGAGGAGGATTGGCAATAGATGTTAGCTCAGAGCCGGTCTTCCTTAGCAAAAAAAGAGGAGGATTAGCACAGATGTTAGCTCAGAGCTGATCTTCCTCACAAAAAAAAAAAAAAACAAGTTAAATCAGTTCCCTGTTTAAAACCATTCAATGCCTCCTTAACCTTTTTGGGTATAATGCAGACTACTTTGCATGATATACAAGATACTTCATGGTCTGGCTCCTGCCTTACCTGTTTATAAATGTTTCCTAACAATCTTCAAAAGAAACACTGTACTCCAGCCATACCGAGCTACTTTTTCTTCTTTGAACAAGTCATATTGTTTCATACCTTTTTTTTTTGGCTTTATTGAGGTATAATTGACAAAGAAAATTGTAAGATATTTAATGTAAATGTCATGATAATACATTGTAAAAGAATTCTCCCCATCTAGTTTATTAATACATCCATGACCTCACATATTTGTCTTTTTTTTTGGGCGGGGGGGAGAACATTTAAGTTCTACTCTCTTAGCAAATTACAATCATACAATACAATGTTATCAACTACAGTCACCATGTTATACATGAGATCCTCAGACGTTATTCATCTCATAACTGAAAGTTTGTACCCTTTTACGTTTCACAGCTTTGTGCCGTTGTACTTCTTATCCTCTCTACTCATACCTTTCCTTATTTGTCTGTGACAAATGTAAATAAAGTTCTGAATACAAAGACCAAATGTGCGCTGCTATAGGAAGGGAAAATATCACGGATGACTTGGAACTTGAATAGCTCCCAAAGTATGAATAGCATCAGTGAAGACTGTCAGAAGGTAGTAGGAACCCAGGTCCTGCCTGAGAACTAGAGTGACTAACTATTCCAGTTTGCATGGGAATCAGGGGTTCCCCAGGACACAATATTTTCATTTCTAAAACCCAATAATCTTGAGCAAACCAGGATGAGTGGTTACCCCAAGACTCAAGAGCTAGACAGAAACAAGTTTTCTCTGTAAATGTCCCCAATGTTTCCTGAATCTCTTCTTGAACCTTTATCACTCACTATTGCAACTGCTTTGTATTTGCATCTGCTTTCCCATACCAGGCTATCAGTATCTTCAGAGACTGGGTCTTATTCACCTTTGTATCTTTAGCAACTACTTTCTTGTCAGTCACATGTTTTGTCCCCAGCAAATGTTTGATAACTGAGTGAAGGAATTGATGAATAAATGAATGAATAACAATGATATAGAGAGATTGAAAAGGCAGGAACAGGACTCATGTCCCAAAGGTTCTACACAAAGAAACAAAATTGATTTAGGAACTGAGACCTGGGGTGCAGATCTCAGAATCAAGCAAGAAAGCCGCTCTTCAGATTCTGGGGTACGAGAGTAACTTAGGTCAACAGAAGTCTCTTGATGTCTGGAAATATGAGGGGTATTAGTTTAAACTCTAGTTCCCACGTTGTGTGGAAGTCTAAATCTCTCTCCAGTACATTCATAAATTCTGGGAGTGGGCAGGATTTGTGGTCTGATGGTCACATCTGTCTTTGGGGTCTTGATTCCTCAAGTACCACATGTGTTTATACCAGCCAAAAACAGATGTAGAATACAGTCCTGGCCGTGGTTTCCACAAACAACCCACTCACTCAAAGCATTTGCAAAGTTGTAGAATGTACTGAAGATTTGGAGCCAGGTTAGAAGAAATGCTTATATTACAAACGTGAAAAAACAGCAGCAGCAACAATAAGACTTCAAATTGAATCTATGGCATCTGTATTGCTGTTCTAGAATATCCTCCGCCCATCTACAACAGGTGAATTTCTGCTGACACAGAACTGTGTGTCTCCTGTCCCTCTTCTTTTTCTTCTCTGTTCTTGTTTTTCTTCTCTCTTCCTCCACAGAAATAAAAAAATTTCTCCTTTTGTTTCCTGCTGAGCAGTGCAGCCTAGGTTCTTTCCAACTTCCAAGTTTCCTAGCAAATGGCTGCTACCCCAAGTGGCTTACCAAGATATATTCCCATAAAAAGACAGTTTTCACCCTGAAAAGAAGTTCTGGCCAGTCTTTTTGGTGATTACATTTTTATCTCATTATAAAAGGTCAGAAACAGATTAATCACCATGGTGCAATGATGATGAAGCTCACTGTTGGACAAAAGCTAATAATTTCTTGTTACATAATGATAGTCAGGACAGGTCCTGAGTGGAACTGGGTTCTAATCTGCTGAGGGTACAGACCATTTGTGACTTATCCACTAATGTGTCATTAGCACTTAGCCCAGTGCCAGGCGCATAGTAACTACTCACTAAGTGTTTTTGAATTTTAAAGAAATGAATGAGTTTGCAAGTTTGATGATGCAAACATTTGATCTAGTTAAGTCATTGGAATAAATGATCAGTTCAGGAAAAAACAATCAGTTAAATCCAGGTAACGAAAACATTGCCAATTTATTAAACACAATCAGTTGTTAGTAATCCCTGAGACTTAGTGATGCAATTTCACAATTGTTTGAAAAGTAGAAAAATAAAAACACTGAATAATCCTTTTCATATCAGTTGAAAAATAATTTTTATACATTAACTAAATTAATTCTTACTTTAAAAAATTATAGAGGCAGAAATAAAACCACCAATGAGCATTTTGCCTAGATGTGATATAACAGAAGGCATGTAATTGATTTGGGTTCAAAATTAATATTAAGGGATTAAACAAATAAATGTACTTATTACTTGGAAATTTATAATTAAATTATTAAAGTAAAGCAAACAGGCCCATAATAGAATGCTTTAATATTGCTAACACTACTATTCAGAGTTATGTGGAATGGTAAAGTCCTAATTTGTTTCAACAAACAATTCATAAATCCACAGAGTGACGTCAACGTTACCAAAGACGTAGGAATGATTTCTTCCCATACCAGGGTTAAAAGAATATCTTCACTGTTAGCAATAGTAAATTTAATCATCAATATAGGTGAAACACATCAAAAAACAAAACAGGAATTTTAACTGCAGAGTCACAGTTACATTAAAAACAATACTTTAGAATGATTTGGTACATGTGTGTGGTGATGGGTTGTAATTAGTATTTTGGTGGTGAACATGATGTAATCTATGCAGAAATAGAAGTACAATGATGTGCACCTGAAACTTTTACAATGTTATAAACCAATGTTATTGCAATAAACAAAAAATTAAAAAAAAATAAAATAAATAAATAAATAAATAAAGAGCTGGCAATACAAAAAAAAAAAAAACAATACTTTAGCATGAATGGTTTTAGAGGCTTTTGTCATTTTAAAAATCCTTTTGTAGTTTAAATATACATATATGTTAGAAATATTTTACTTTTGGGAGCCCTGGAAACAGTGTTTTGGTATTTTACTCCATTTCAGTTATTCTTCTCATGTATTATTTTTACACTTTTAAAATTCAGAGTCAAAGAAACAATTCTATTGACTTTTTTTATGGTGTTGTTAACAGAGACAATTATACATTATCACATAGTGGCATTCTGGTTTCTAATATTCTAGAGAACATTTAATGATGAATAGTAAGAGACTGAGAATGATTGAGAACCCAGATATTGTTTCAGTTCATTAAATCTACAAGTTAAATAATCACGTAAACATTTAAAGCCTATCCATGGGTTCCCTCGTAAAACGGCTCTCTCAAGTGTTTATTCTTCTCTCCTTCCATTTTACAGAGTTCAAAAATGGGAAGGCACATGCCTCTTTTGTGCTGGCCTTCATTTTTCACTGGCTCCAAGTGCGACTCAGACATCACAGCTATTTTAGCTAAAACCTGAGCCTATTCTGTACTGTGAGTAAACTCAGATTGTTAAGCAGCTCCGATTACAATTCCCACTTTGCTATTTTTCTCAGGGCTAGCAAGAGTTGCTAGCATTCCAATTTGAAAAATCTATAAGGGGAAAGAGAACTACATACTATTTTTTAAAAGTCTCATGTGGTGAAAGGAAACAATTTTGATTTGTTGAGTGAATCATTTTTATAAATCTTTTGAATGACCGAAATCTGAATATATAACTAATATACTCATTTTGGTGTGTCATTTTTAGGAGCTTAGAATTTTAAAAAGTTGAAATAATTGCAAATATGGGGCAAAATGAATGATTGAAAATTTTTCTTCTGAAAGGCTCCCCCACCCTTTGCTTCACATCAATTATGAATCCAAAGAGCTCTGTTAATTTTATTTGGATTATTTATGGCAACACAGTTTGCTTCTGACTTCTTTCGGTGGAAAGGTGTCCTAGGAACATTTTTATACAATTCTTAAAATTGCTTTTAAGAATCTTTTTTTCCTCTAATGAATACTTTAGTTGTAGTCATACCACATCAGAAGTGGCTAAAGTTCAATTTTTCAAAGTAGAATAAGGCTGTCCTTAAAAAGAAAAATAACAATATTAACTAGAGGAAATAATATATATATATTTACTTATTTATTTGTTTGCTTTGTTTTCTTAGATAAAATAGGATTACTCAGGGCCTATGTCCTGAGCAAGCAAGTTGTCCTAGTTATGCTCTCACGGGCACCTTGAGAGCTCTCGTGTTCAAGGGGAAGGGAGGTCGTGTGAAATGGCTTACAGTGACTTGAAAGAGTTCAAGCAACTTCCAAAGGTACCTCCTAGGATGTAATTTATATGCATAAAAAATCCACCTCATTTTTCTTAAAGACCAAAGTGTGTGATCTATATCCTCTAACACTTTTTTAGTCGTTATTTATTATCATAGATGTTGGAAAAAGAAACACTTGTTCATACTGCCATTTTCCCAGAGGTATATTTTTTCAAGATATCCTGACAACTTTGCCTAGTCAAACTTTAAATGATTCCAAGGTTTTTTATCACCAACTTGAAAAAATTTCAAATTGGCATCTTAAGTTTTTCCCCTGATATCTGTAATTAATCCTCTAACCTTACTAACCAATCTACCTAAATTAGTCTTCTGTACTGATAGTCTTCAGCATTTGTGGGGTAGAACAACAAAAATTCTTTTGTTTTTTCTTCCATAGAAATTTCTTGAAGTCATTTATTAGTCTTGAGTATTTTTCTTCTTTGAATTGTTAGATACATTTTGCTACATTTTTAAGTCCAGAGTATTTGTGCTACATTTAATAGTAGAAATTTCATTATTGTTTTGCTCTCAAGAAGTATTGTTGAATTATGTACCTACCCGTCAGTTGGTGATTCAGTCTGTATATTCTTGCACTGCAAATACTGATCACTGTATCTTTCTAATGAAATAGTTTAATCTTAAATATAATAATTTTATTTTCCTTATTTTCTTTAAATTGATTAAAAGTTTAAATGTACTCCTTTCCTGTATGTACACACATATTAAATAAATTGCTCTCCCTGCATTTATTTAACTGATATCTATTGAGGGTTAACTATGCCACTCTTCTAAGCGTTTGAGAGATAGTTGTCTCAATAATTTGAGAAATTATTTTGTCTGATAGCATCTAATCATTCTTAAAATTTCAGATAATTACCCCTATTGTATCATTGCAAATGAACTATATATTATCTATTAATCTTGTGCTTAATAGATGCTTAAATGGCAAATATAAGTTCCTAATAACTTAAATGCTCACTGATAAGTCCATCCACAACGTGTTCTGTTAGTGGTATTTATAGTGAATATGCAAGTAGATAGCAACAACTTTCCACAGGATCGTTTGGAGTAAGAAAGTATGCAAGTCTTACCAAGGAAAGTTAACTTTCAGACAAATTGTCTATTCTTTTGCAGTGCAAAAATTGGAAAATCCAGATATGTGATTCTTTTGTCCCTTTGCACATTTTCTATTGGTAATGAGATCTATTGGGCTTGGAAAAAAAGAATTTGTCTTCTTAAAATTTTAAAAATGTATCTTAAACCTATGCAATTAATTTTTTTCTTCTTTAGTTGTCCATTAGAATTTGGCAAACCTTGGGGGCAGATGGTTTATCTTCTTACCTGAGGAAATCATTTGCTAAAAGGATGATTCATAACAATTGTAGATAAAATACTTTTCTTGCTAGGAATTCTGACACCATAAAACTTAAATCATAGCATAAGTTGTTAGTTATTGTAAGATGTGTGTGTCAGTTACTATACTATAGACAACATGTCTTCTACTGAAGAGTTTTGAAAATAATAGCTCACCTCTATGGCTACCTAATCTGTACTGTAATATCGAATCCACTTCATAGAAGCTAGAACTCAAGTGAAAAATAAGATGGGACAAGCAATCTTTCAAAAATTGAATTGTGGGGCCGGCCTGGTGGCGCAAGTGGTTAAGTGCGTGTGCTCCGCTGCGGCAGCCCAGGGTCCGCTGGTTCGGATCCCGGGCATGCACTGACACACTGCTTGTTAAGCCATGCTGTGGCAGTGTCCCATATAAAGTAGAGGAAGATGGGCACGGATGTTAGCCCAGGGCCAGTCTTCCTCAGCAAAAAAGAGGAGAATTGGCAACAGATATTATCTCAGGGCTAATCTTCCTCACACACACACACAAAAATTGAATTGTGTGGTAGCTACTCAAGTATACGTATATGTCTGTGTGTGTGTGTGTGTGTGTGTGTTATATTAAATGCAGAGAGAGGTCTCTTTTATCCTGGGCTGTAACCTCCCAGAGAGTGTGAATATAACTCTTAACAAGGAGAGAAATAGGAGACAAAAGACACAAGTCTAAAACAATAAACATTCACATAAGCATCAACATTCAGACATGGGGAACCTGATACATTTTTACAAAAGTATATGCCTGCTATTGAATATTAATTTCAGGTTAATTCAAACCATCTGTTTTCTTTAGGCTTTTTGAATTTCCACTGTGTGTGTATGTCTCTGTGTATGTGTGTGTGTGTGTGTGTGATATATCTCATGGGACAACTTGCTAAATTCTCCTAAGAGTTTAATTTACATTTTCTATGTTTTTTCAATTAACATAAAAATCAGAGTGGAACTGAACTAATCTTAAAATAATTCATGAGTTAAAGTTTTACCATTAGCATAACAAATAATTCTGATTAAATGTATCCAGTAAATACACATCAAAGGCAAAATGTAAGCTCTTGAAAATTAATGTTATATATGTGCTTAGTAGACTCAGTGTTCACTGGACTTATTTCAAGTTTGTATAGTAGAATACACACATACACACAGGCTCTTGCATATTTAGAATAACCTCCCAAACGTCAGATTTATTTCTCAGTAAAAATGTCTTAACCCAAACGTACTGAACTCAAGTATTAACATCTCTCTCTTTTATATTACTAAATATCTATGAAGAGTATAGAAACAATATTGCATTCATTGTTTTGTGAGATTTAGCACACTGAAAAAATATTGCAGAAGACTTACATTCTTTCCTGCTTTTAAATTTGTGAGAACAATTTTATGCCACCGAAGATTGAATTTAATAGTCTTAAATGCCCCAGAAGTGTTTTAGAGAGTCAGTCTCTGAATAAGACACATTGTCTATCCTCACCTATGTGACAGGTTCATGCTTAAATATTAAATATTCTCAGATAAAACAGTAACCACAGTATTTTTCAGACAGCTGTAAAATAGTTGATTTTCTCACGAGGAATCCATTATGATGTTTAAGAATCCTTATAGTTAAGCCGTGTCATTGCACAGTTAGTTATAATCTTTTCTGTTGGAACTAAATCTCACTTTTTTCCTTGTGCCCTCATCAGAAACAAAGTTTCTGACCCATGCTTAACTCTTAATATATGTATTCAATAAATGAATGAACAAGTGGTCAGTTACAGTGTTTTGCTTATGAACCTCTATTGGCCAATATTTAACTGTCAAAATTAACAACTCTGAAATTGATGTTTCCCATTCTATTTTCATTGCATTGAGCCCTATTGTAATATACTAAATATAATATAGCAGTGTACTAAAGCTGAAAATTTCACGTATGAAATAGATGCTCAATTTATTTCCTGCTTGTAAACCCATAAACTTTCCTGTCTATACTATCCTAGTCTCTCTCTATCCTTTCTCTCTTTAGCCCAAGTCCAATCTTCCTACCTGTGCACTGCATTTCACCCTCCCAGCTCCTAAGGGAACTTGCTCCACCAGTGATCCTGCTCTCTGTCCTGCAATGGCATTTTCTCCCTCATTTATCTAAGGATATTTTCAGTATCAAGTGTCTCCTAGCTTAAAGCAGCAAATATGGAGTAGTTCACACTTACTGCCTGCCCTTCTTTCATTGCTGTTCACACCTCACCTGACTAAGATCTGGACCCCTTCCTCATCATCCCATTTAAGCTACTCATACAGTTTCATTACTGGCCATTTTACTGCACATTTTCCAGTTTTTCGTCTAATTTGACTTCTCAGTAGCATTGACAGGGTGACTGATGACTGTATCTTTCTTGTTGGAAACTTTCTCTCAGAAAAAACATTCAGTCTAGATTCTTCTCCTAATTTGCTTGGTACTGCTTCTCAGGTTTGGGTAGTCTTATTTTTTTTCCAAGAACCTCTTAAATACTATTCCTCCCTTTGCCCAGAGTACAATGGTGTGTCTTCTCGTGAATATAGTCGTGGGGCTTTATTTCTTCTTATCCTGCAAACTCTTTCTGTGAATTCATCCATACTGGCAGCTTCCACTGCCACTAAAAGGAATGATGACTTAAAAAAAAAATCTAAATTTCAAGGCCAGAATTCCTTCCTGGGGCACTTGGGACAAGCTGGATTCCTATAGTCCCAGAAGTACCTCTTGGCTGACCCCTTCAGCTTCTAGGAGGTAGTTATAGTTCTCCTGACTCCAACTGGCCTGGTTTAACTCTTCATGCTTTTGGCATTTTTTTCTACTCAATTATGTGTCATTTAAAAAAAAAAATACAAGTCTTGATTTAAATTGTTTAGCCTATCAATATTATGATTTTAATTCTATTTTATAAATAGCAGTAAAATTTAAGGATTTAATTAAATGAATATCAGCATAGATTATAATAATATAATGTTATATTTATATCATTTTAATTTTTTCAAAGGATAGTCTCATATTTATTCAAATCCTCACAACCATCACATAACTTTATTATTTATTTTATTGTAGGAAACTTAGGCTTCTAGAAGCTTGGAGGCTTGCCAAAGATCACACTAGTTAGTGACAGAACAAAGACTTGAAATACTTAGGAAAAATTACATACATATCTTTGCATAAATATTACGTAGTCTTTAATTGTTACCAATCACAAATTAATCAAATCTTGCTCTGGGCCTGAGAGTAGTTTTCCTCAAAGATGCTATAAAGAAGGAAACATTGTTTAAGTTTCTTATTTTCTATTAACTTGTCCATTTTTTTGATAGAAGTAATAGTTTAGTTCTAAGGCATAAGACAAAGTGGAAGACTAAAGAGGTAAATCGAAGACCGTATGTCACCTACAACTTGAGTTTTATATTCTAAATAATCAACAGTTAGTGACTGTATGTATGCTTTCTTTTGCAAGAGAAGCAAAATAAATACAAGCTAGACAGTATGTATCTAAAATTGGAAAATAGATCTTACATTTTTTTCCTTAAAGAATTAACAAGCAACTTCTCAAAGATTCGGAGAAATGGCCTGTCCCTAGTACATTTTGCTCGGTTCTCCCATATAGTGATGGCCTTGTGACATTTGCCTTAAGGGCCTTTGCTGATCTTGACACTCATTCCACATGTTTAAACAAAGCATGTGGTTTTGCCAGTGTTCTGCCACCAACTGGGAAACATAATCTCTGAATGAGGCAGGAGCCAAGACCCCAGAAGTTCTTCAGAGTTATCCTGGGACGAGACTCCCGGCTAGTAATGAGGGGGCAGTAACATTCCTCCCTGGCGCCTGCTGAAACAAATTTCAAGAATGGTAACAGGCTTGTTTTAGGGTTTTAAAACTATCAGTCTGGGATCAGCAGCCTCTTCTGAGATGCTGTGGATGCCAAATTCCAGCTGTCACAACTTGCTTCTGTGAGAACCTCTTGCTCAGTCAGTCAGAGACTTGGAAGATGAACTTCATTAAGACCATGCGCCACAACTCTTTTTATACACAGACCAAACCCAAACCACAAATCTCCCTCTTGAAAACTCCGGCCCTTCCTTCCTGGTTTGGAATACAGGGTCAGCATAAGGTTATCTGTAGGTTGGGTGTGAGCACCCAAACAAAATATTTAGCCAACTGTATGAGTAGTTTGTGGTTTCAGGTTTTTATTTCAAAATCTTTGCAGCCCATTAATCATTACCATGAAAGAGTCTTCATCAAGAGTTCATGCTCAGTTCACTTAGTGGGCTACAGAATCAGTGTTTGTATTTTCATAGCACAAAGAGAAAAGCGGTAGTTGACCAAATTGAATCAGAGACATGCCTAGAATTTGAGGTCTCCAAGCAAAGATTTTCCTCTGTACAAGATTTTCATTTATCTGTACATGATTGTACAGTAGCTAGTTGGGTGATATTAGTTTTCTTAGGGAGGGAAAGGTAAGGTTTCCTCTCCATCTATGCTTTCCCAGGACCAGAACCATGACGAAAAAATTGCTCATCAACAGGAAGAATAGCTGATCTTCAAAAAGTTAAGAGTGTTTAGCTGGTCATCTGCAGTGAGCCTTATACCTAGATAAAGTGTTTATTGGACCTGAGCAGTCTCTGATTACCCTCCTTAAACAGAATTTCCTAAGTTATTTTCAAGAGCAGTTAAGTAATTGTTAACAATAATTGAATTCTTAATAGGTACAGGGCATTATTCTGAGACTTATACTTGTATTAATGCATTTAATCCTCACAATACTATTATGAGGTGGCTATTTTCATTATGCCCATTTTATTGGCGAGAAATAATAGGCCCAGAAAAGTTAAGTAACTTGCCTAAGATATCACAGCTAAAATGTAAGATCTATTTTCCAATTTTAGGGGTGGAAGAAACAGGATTCAAAATTTGTATTATGACTTAAAATTATAGAAAGCAATGGATGGAAGGCTATGTTCATTGTTGTGGAACTTATTCAGTCTTTTGGCTTCCCTCTCAAAACTTCTAGGAGCCACTTAAACACTAGGCAACATGAAATAATAGTATGATTGGATTTTTAGCAACATTGCTCTTTCCATTATTATGATTTAGCTTTGTTATCTGAGTGGTCATTTTCAATAAGTCAACTGCAGTATTGATACCCTTGGCCAGTGTTTTGGATGGTGCACTAGGTTAGGAGTCAGAAGGCCTGGGTTTTAGATTCATCACTTCCGTGGACAGACTCTAAGTCCGTAACAAGTCACTTAACCATTTTGAGCCTGTTTCCTCTCTCTGTCTTACGGTAATAAGGCTTGCCATTCTCTAGCCAACAAACAGACTGCTTTACACATCAGAGACAAGAAATATGTTAAAGTACTGCATCCATAAAAATATCATATGGATGTAAGCTGTTATTAGTTATTGATAAAATAAACACCCATTAATCTTAAAGCCATCTGAGTGACTTAAAAACTAATAGCTATTTACTTATAATGCCAGCAATTCTGTCAGATGTTACAGTACTTAATTTTGATAAAGTACAACTTACCTATTTTGTCTGTAGTGTTTTTGGTGTTGTATCTGAAAACACATCATCAAACACAAAGTCACCTAGATTTAATTCTATATTTTCTTCTAGAAGTTTTATAGTTTTGCATTTTGCATTTAGGTCTATGATCCAGTTTGAGGTAATTTTTGTGAAAGGTATAAAATCTATGTCTAGATATGTGTTTTTTTTTTTTTTTGCATATGGATGTCCAATTGTTTTAGCATCATTTGTTGATAAAACTGTTCTTTTTCCTTAGTTGCCTTTCCTCCCTTGTCAAAGATCTGTTGACTATATTTGTGTAGGTCTATTTATGGGCCCTCAATCCTGTTTCATTGATCTATGTGTTTATTATTTAACCAGTAAGTCAATCAATCAGTGCTACACTCTTGATTATTGTAGCTTTAGGGTAAATCTTGAAATTGGTGGTAAGATCCCTCCAACTTTGTTCTTCTCCAGTATTGTGTTGGCTATTCTAGGTCTTTTGCCTCCATACAAATTTTAGAATCAGGTTATGAGTATCCGCAAAATAGCTTGCTGGGATTTTGGCTGGGATTATATTGAATCTATAGACCAGTTGCAAAGAATTAATATTTAACTATATTGAGTCTTTCAATCCATTTACATGGACTATCTCTTTATTCAGATCTTTCATTTCTTTCATCCGAGTTTTGTAGTTTTCTGTATTCAGACACAGTACCTATTTTGTTAGATACCTATTTTGTTTATAAAAGACCTATTTTATTTTACTTGTTGACACTGTTGTAAATGTCACTGTAGTTTAAATTCCAAATTCCAGTTTTTTGTTCAGTACGTAGAAAAGCAATTGACTTTTATATTTTTACCTTATATCCTGAAACCCTGCTGTACTTGGTTATTTGTTCCAAGAGTTTTTGTGTTTTTTTAATCAATTTTTTCAGATTTTCTACATAGAAAAGTTTGTCCTGGTATAAAATTCTTTTTACACATTGTTGGATTTGATATGCTAATATTTTATTGAGGAGTTTTGCATCTATGTTCATGAGATATTAGTGTGTAGTTTTCCTTTATTATAATGTTTTTATTATAGTATTTAAATGTATCAAAGAAAT